>NW_010157349.1:33026-93059 GCF_000695765.1 Mesitornis unicolor
TTGGTACAGACTTTTTTGGGGACAGCATTGGCCCCCTTCTGCATCCTCTCTTGGATATGAAGCAGCAATTTCAATACAAGTCTGAAACCTCATTCATGACTATCAGTCCTGAGTCATGCAAAATGCTTTGCATTGTCTCTCTTTTTCCAAAGAAAAGCATCATCCTAAGTGAAAAATAATTTGTGCTGAAAAATTTTATGACCGCAAGAGCATTCACTAAAAATTATAGGTATTCCAGTAGCTTAATTGTTTTAATGTTTTTAGAGGGACAGAATAGTCAAGTTTAATGCCAGTCTTTTTAAAACAGAGTACAAGTTTTAGCTGATGGATAAAATTACTTCAAAGTAATTTAGTTTAAGTATGCTACCAGATTTGCTAATGTGCATCTGGAACCTTATGAGCTACAAGAGCTAACAAGGGCCTCGTTAAATGACTGAGCAGGAAGAAGGCTGTAAGATGCTGAGCAAATTCTAAGAAAAGCCTAAATATTGATTCTCTCCTTTTGAAGTCAATGAGAATAAATGAATATGGAGGAAATACTGATTATTACTGACTTTAAAACAGTAGAAATAGATGCTCATGAATGCATTGGATTTTTATAGAGACATGCAGACTGTAACCACGGAACTGTTTCATCAGTAATTAGATGGAAAATTTCATGAGAGTACAAAAAATATATTTTTTTAATGTAATAAACTGTTTTGTAATCATAACAATAGCAGTTAATTCTAGAAATGCTGTGTTTTTCCATGTAAATATGTCAGTAGCATTGACAAAGATGTGCAGACATAAGTAATTTTTATGGTTCTGTAAAATAATGTTGTTGTCATGCTCTTTTGCAGTTCTGAGCTTGGGCTTATGTTTGTATTAGAATTGTTATGCCTATTGCTTAAAAAGAAAAAGCACTCATGATCTTCAAACTTGTATGCTTTCTTCCCTTTTGATTGTAGAGGCTGTTGTCCATTTTTAAGTTTTTTATGAACTGTATGCCTCACAGTCTGTAAATATTAGAAAAGAAAGTATCTTCTGAGATTTCAGATTAAAATTAGAAGTTTCAAAGACTTTCAGAAAGTGTGCTGCATGCCTGCTCCAAGATGAATAAGAGAAATTTACAGGGTTGTCTTATTGACAATTTTTTTTTTTTTTTAAATAATGTCCTCTAAGATTATATTGGAAGCTGCACTAACTGTGTAACATAAAACTTGTAAATTTTTCAGTTTTGGTTTTGTTTTTAAAAATAATATAGACCTCAGGGATATGGTTGGTTGGATTTTGTTTTTGTTTGTTTGGTTGGTTTGTTTTGGGGTTGGTTTTTTCTGTTGTTTTTTGGGTTTTGGTTTGGTTTGGTTTGGTTTTTTTAAGATAGAAGACCAAAGAACAGGTAGATCCTTTTACTAACAAATCAAGTGAGTTTGGCTCCATCTGTTGCTCCCAGATTTCACAGCTCTCCAGGATTCTCACTTTAGCCTTTTTGACTTCAGTGACATACAGTTTGTTAAGCAACTTGATCTGCTTTTGATCTCTCCTGACTGTCAGCAGTGTTCCTTGATGCAGTCATGCCAAGCAATGACTTCTTGTTATTCCACAGAAGAAACTTTAGCACTTGCCACATGACTTAAATCAACTCACCATGTAAAGACCCATCCAGGGTCACAAGAGCAGTGCATGACTGCCACTTATTAGGGCCCGTGTTGTATATCTATTATTATAACTATATTTTTCTAGACACTTCAGAATGTTAAAGGTGAGGCAGAAAGATGTGGAAAACATATACTGAATTAATATTTTAGTCTTCTCTGCTCTGACACTGTACTCTGGAGGTACAGCTGGGGTTTAGGACAATGTCGGATTTGTGGCCCATGAAATTCTTCAAGACATGTATTTAGTTTAGGAAAGAACTAGGACACCAAAATGGCAGTGAGATACAGTATTTATGAAGCACTTTTGGCAAGTTAAAACTGTTTAGAAGCTTTTCTTTGGCTACACATTAACATTTCAGCTTTACAATAGTAAGTTTATTCTTGCAAATCAGAAGCTAATTCATCAGTTGTCACTCTTTGCAAAACATTTACTGAAGTTCAACTAAAATGGAATTAGAAACAATCAGGCAGAAAATAAATCTGACTAGTAGAATTTTGAAGAGACGAATAATACCATATAATGCAGACTTCTGTAAAATCAAGTTGAACTCAGTACTTGTTTATAAGTCGTAAAGTCATATTTAATATCTTTCATTGAAAACTGATTATAAGTAATAATTATGTTTTTTGTCATGATGCTTTCTTTTCCTACTGTGAGTGTTTGAAACTCATTGAAAAGTCTCCATTGATAAGAAGCTAGGCTATGTGGCCCAGTACATCTTTCTGATTTCAAAAAATGTGACTGAAAATGTTTATAAAGTGTTCAACAGTTACAGAACACTTTTTGTGTTTTACAAAGTACGTTCCAAGAAAAGCCCCATAGTAACTTGGAAAAATACACATTCCTTATATTTTCTGTGCTTCTTACTGTCACCTAAAATCATCCATTTGGCTTGGATCTGCTAGTTGCAGGGCTGATATGTGAACTTGGGTTTAATACCCGCTATGGAAATCAGAGCATTGGAAGTACCATACTGTGCAACAGAAAGACTTTTAAAAGTTGGCTTTGGGGTGGTGTCAGTCTGAGGCTGAGAGAGATGGGGTAGTAGCGTAGGCATGTTCTGCTGTGACTTCTTACCATTTCTTTATCACACAGATCTCTCTTGACTATTTAGATTTTGACAAATCGTTCCTCTTGCCTCAGTATTAAATCGTAATTAATTAAATCTCTTACCTCAATATTAAATCTTGCCTCATTATGGTTACCCCTAACACCTAGAAAGAGGCCCCAACCCTGAGAGTGCAGTCAAGCTGTAGTTTGGGGTGAAATTTTCTTCTTCATGGCCAACTCTGCATCTGCAGTACATGTATTGCTTTGTAAAATAAGATTGCATCCACTGTTAGTTCTTTAATTGGTAATATTAAAGTTTGCAGGATAAAATCCCAAAAAGACATCATTCTATTTGCACATCATCCCCTCTCTCTCACAAACACACATCCTCATAGCTTTTTATATTCACAAGATGCTCTGTTTCCATCACAGTTCTGATTATGGGTCTAAGACTTTGACAACATTTCAGTGCCACTTCTTGATCAGGAACAGTAGCAGTATTAATTTCAACTTCAGTAATCAAAGTTAAGCAGCCTAAGCCATTTAGGGTCCCACTACAGATGACAGAAAAGGAAGGGATTGCTCTCCTGAAAGTGATTGTCCTCTCCTTAAATTGAGTGCTAAGGAAAGGTCTGGAGTCTAGTCTGGTGATCCATCTTTTAAATAGCTAAAGTTTGATGAAACTAAGTCCATCCTAATAGGTTTCCCAAAAAACCTGGGTTTTTTAAAATGTGCTTCTGCAGTGGTATTGCAAGCTGTTTGAAGTGAAACTGTCTGGAAGCTGGAGGGGAGAGAACTGAAATAAGGAAAAAATTGTATTCTTTGAGAGTTTGAATTTGTTGCCTCATCAAAAACTTTCTGGTTTAAGATACTTTTGAAGTATCTGTGTTTCTCTTGTTCTCTGTCAGTAGTTTTGATATGAATGGGAATGATGGTTTCTCCTCAACTAAGAAACAGATTTTTTTATTTTTCTTATATGATCCTTAGATTTATAACCTGATGAAAAGATGCCTTCAGTCTTTTATAAAAAATACCAAATCTCTCAAGGTAATTATTAACCAAATAATATAGCAATGTCAGCAGTTTTGGTCAGCCCTATAGTTACCTGTATGGTCTGTCTTTACAGAAAAAGCTATTGTTTTAACCACATTAAATCTTTACTTTTGCCTACTTGTTACCAGCTGTGCATCCAGCTGTTTGTTCAGCTGTCACTAAAGGGTTAATTGCTGCAGCTATGCAGCATGCAGACTCCTAAACCTAAACCAGATGTAAACTAAAGCCAGGCTTTCAGTCAATCTGTGAGTCATCTTTTACTGTCCTTAAAACTCCAAACAAGGAGCTGTCTATGGAAGCCCTCAAAGACAGCAGTTCTTAGTGTAAGTCTTCACAATTCCAAAAAAATAAAGAAAATTAAGAGCTCCTTCTCTACTTGTGGCTGAGTTAATCAGAGTTTGTCTTTTGATGAGGCCAGTATTGGTTCATTTTGGTAAAGTCTAGGCTTCTTTTTTTAAGTCACAGGTCCAGAAAGCACTAGCGAAGTTATGAAAACAGTGGTTACGCTGTTATATATGTTTCAGGCAACAAAGACATAGACACATCTCCTGTGGGAGTCTGAGTACTCAGAACCTCTGAAAATGAAGGACATAATTTCAAAACTTCCTTAAAGACTCAGCACTACTTGTGCTTTTGAATATCTTAAACAGTCTTGAAAATCCACCAATTCTGGTGGTTTAGTTCTATCTCTAGAATTTCTGTAGGTAAGTATGTGGTTAGAAGTGGGTTAACCAAAGAAGCCTAATGGACCTGTTAATTACTCATTTAAGTTAATTCACAGTTCTGCTTGCTTTCTTATTGGGTTTATTTTAAATTTTTTTTGGTGGTCTGGTTTTGGTTTTTTCATTGTTGGTTTTTTTTTCTTATGTTTTGAGAGTGTTGAAAGAAAAATGATTCTATCAATTATTATCCTCACCAAAGACAATACAATAAGCCTGAGGAGCAGCTGATCATCTGCTCACACATTTTGTTCAAAAAGGGATATTTTAGGATTACAAGCAATTCATGCTTCCAAGGGCTAAAATTTACTATCAAACTGAACTAGTTGGAAAACATGCAATAGAATGATATTCTGAATCTTGAAAATATTTTTTTCTCCTTTTTAAAAAAGTGAAGCAACTATTTTTGATACAGGTACTTGGTACCTTTTAGATGACTTACCAAAATTGCTTACTGAAAGCACTAGTATGATGCACAGAATGTTCTGTGACTCTTTTTTCCTTTGCTGTATAGATGTGTGTTATTCAATATTGGCTGTTGTGAAACTTAGGTCAGTATACTAAAAGTGTATTAAATTAAAAATATAGGATGAGCAAGTGAACACAGTATCTTTAAAAATGGCAATTAACTGTATTTTAGCATGGAAATAGAGAATGAGAAAAGAGTCTTGAGATACTGTGTACAGCTGGAATTGCTTTTTAAAAAAAACTCTAAACTGGATTTAAGCACAGATTTTCACAACAACTTCCAGATCAGCTTTTGAGAGATCTGTGTATGTCTGGAAAAAACTTACCTGTCTGAATTACCCTAAATGTGGACCATCTGCCCACAAGAATCCATAGGTATTTCTGCTCCAGAAAATCTCATGCAGTTCTCTGCAGCATATGGTGTTAGAGAGGAGAGGAAATATTGGGGGGGGGAACAAACCAAAAGACTGTTGGTATTCTCACAGGGTTTTTCCACATGTTTCACCTACATGTTGCTTAGAAGTTAGTAAATAAAATAAATTATTCAGTAACTTATTCTTTCACTTGAGTAGAAATACTGTTAACTGTCTAGAATTTTTTGTTTCCTTCATATGATTGAGGCTTCAGTTCTTTAGTTAGTGAGGAATAAAAATACCTCATACAAATAGCAGGCTTTTATATTCTGATGACAAATTACAGAACATGATGAATGACTGCTAGGTCCAACAGTTTGTGAGACCATGATTCCAGCCTTGGTGCTCCGGAGAACTGGGAAACTCAAGAAGAGCTTACAGGCATGCTATTTCTGTAATGAAGAAAGCATTTGATGAATTATTTTGTTTTAAGCATCATAATACTAATTCTGTATTCTGGAAAGTTACGGAATTTCAGTGATATTAGATGTTATGGTAGGTTCTGTAGCACCTTTGCCACTTATTTTTGAGTAGGACAAAAGAAAAATAGAAATTCTATTTATCACCATCAGAATGTCTTCCTTTCTAGAACAGTACATAGCTTCTCTATTTATTTATCTTTTTCTTCTCTGTCTTATGCTGTAAGAAAATTTATGGTTGTTTGGATCCCCTCCCATATGTCAGATGTGTTGACATTCATTCAGTTAATAAGTAGTCTTATCCGTGTGACTATATTTGTGCGGGTTTTTTTGGTTTTCATTGTTGTGGTTTTTTGTTTTAGTTGGTTGCTTTGTGTTTTTTTGGAGGTTTTTGTTTTTGTGTTTTTGGGGTTTTTTTGTTTTTTTGTTGTTGTTTGGGTTTTTTTAATAATGTCTAATAAGCAGGGTTACCTGTTAAATGAAATATAGTTATGTTACTTCCTCCACCCTGAAAATCTGCTGGTATGTACTTCCATTTTGGCCGAAGCTTAAAAAAATAATGAAACAAAAATCAAAATTGTTTTTGTCACCCTGGCTTGTTGTGTGGTCTTACCAATTGTTTGAGTCAGTCTACTTTTCTGAACATGTGTGTTTTCAAAATTGGTATCTCTAATTGTCTTTGGTATATTCACAACTGTAAGAAAAAATGATTAATCAGTGTCTGTGAGATCTAAAGCTGCATACTCCAAAGATTTGCCCGAGATCTAGCAGACCACATGAGAGAAGTACAGTAAAGGGGAATCAATTTATAAGCTTACAGAAAACAAAGTGACATGTATTTACCTTTTTGGCCCTCTAGCTTGAATGACTGGGTACAGATCTGTGGTGGGTTAGCTGACCAGCATATGCCAGAATTAATGAATCTTTGTATCTTTGCCTTATATTTAATTTTTCTACCATGCTCTTTTGGATATATCATTAGTTTCTTGCTGTAAATTAGAGACTGGCATTATTCACCAAATTATAAATTTGTGCTTGCTGGAGTCAGAACAAGATGGCAACTGATTTTTTTTGATTTTTTTTTTTCTTCTCCCCTGTCTCTGAGACCTTTTCAAATATTACAGAACCACATTAATATATAATGGTGATACATGTAAGGCTACTACCTGTTGCTTCCAGACTTCAGAAGCAGACTACAATTCTCATCTGTAGCTATTTTGATTGATTAAAGGAGATAATTATGATCATATATTCTGCTGCTTCAAAATATTTTTGTAAATTTTTAACCACTCTTCTGTGTTTTAAAAACATAGTAATAACACTGTTTTGTTGAAAGAAACCCTACAGAGTAAACAAGGAAAAGACTTTTTCTGAATGTGTGCAATTTTAATGGAAATTTTGAGCAACTTAAAGCAGGATTCATTTCTGTTAAGTGATGGGAACTTGTTGCAGCCTAGAGAGATTGCACCTATATTATAGAAATCAGAGCTTAATATTCTCCTGAAGTAGTAATGTCAAGTCTTCTGGTGCCCCAAACTAAATTAGGTTGGATAGTTGGTGGGAGCATAATGGTATCACCTCACCTGTGTCAGGGCTGCTTCAGGCTCCAGCTTCTCTTTTCTGATCTCTAGTGCAGTAAGAACCAAGCTCTCCTGCTCCGAGTTCTCCATAGAGTTCAAACCATGTTAACTATACTCTTGTATTTTTTCACTGTAATCTTTTTGCACTATTACTTTTAAACAATGTAAGGTATTTCATTAGGTCTGTGGCTTTAGCAGGTGTCAAGCCCTCATGTGGCTTTACTTACTAAATTAAGGTCCTTCCTACTATTTGGTGCAGGTTTTGCACCTGAACTTTGTTTAGATTCAAGCACTGTCACCTGGGGCCAGGTATATCAACATGTCCTGGGATCCAAGTTTGAAATTTGTGTCCATACATTTCAGCCCCTTGAATTTGTGTTTCTCCTTCAAAACCATCAAATACTTTTGTTAAGTTTTGCTACCACTCATTTAAACTAACACACTAGCCTCAGGTTATCTGTGTATTTTGTTCAAAAACATTTAAGCAGGGACATAACTGTTCCTGAGTACATTATAGTAAAGTTGGTATCTGAAGTAGTGTGAGGCACACATTCCAGCAGTTTCACTTGTTATGCATTAAGTACGTCTTTTATAAAGTATGCAGACCCGTGCTATTATGTGTCATCCTAAAATAATCTGTCACTTCACTTTCAGCATGTGAGACAGAAGCAGCAAAAGTTTATCAGCTATCACTAGAGGAGCACCTCCAGCCTTTCAAAGACAGCATGGAGCAATTCATTAGTCAAGGTAAATAATGAAACGTCACTTAACCTTTTCATGACATTTCAAAGGAAAGTTATGGAAACAATGTTTATACATTGTGGGAAAGGGACTGTTTATTTTGGCATCATAGAAAGATGTGGATTAGTTTAATCAGATGCCACACAGTTCTAAAAGATTTGCAAAATGATTCTGTTGTACTGTAGGTGACTCACTCTCTCTTACATGACAGCAAAGACAAATGCTATTGGCATGAGTGCATGATCTTCTGATAAGTTCAGCATTCCAGTAGAAAGCAATTTTACAACCTTTGTTCCTTGAAAAATTATTGAAACTGGATCTGTTTCATTAACTTCTTTCCAAAGAGATAATTCTTTTGTACATGCCAAAAACATGGAGTAAGCATAGCAAAAGTAGTTAAAGGGTTTTCCAGATATAACGCAAATCCATATGAAATACTTGGATGTGATTAGTAGAAAATATCCACGATGAACTGACATCCTGAGTGCTGGAAGGAAAACACTTGAAAAATGAATAAACTATGCTTTCAATGCTTTACTAGACCGTTCTTTTGCAAGACTGTAGGAGGTATGGATAACTTTAATTTTTGACTAGCCCTATATATATAAGAGCATCTCTTGTAATACTACTCTGAAAGAATATACTTCGACCAATTCACTTTTTGATACAAGTAACAATTCAATGCATTGGGGCGTGACAGGGGCCTGATGAGTACACCAATGATATTTTAACTTTCTTGACCACTTTGATGCTCCTTCTACTTTGATATTGCATTTTATAATAGAAAAGTTGCTGTCTCCTGAAGGGGTAAGTTATGTGAAAAGCCAGCTTCTAGTGCTGATTCAATGGAGCTGTCAGTAATTTCTTAGCCAAGGAGCTGTGTTAATGAGCTATCATATATAGAAATCGTTATTAACTGAATGTGCATTATATTTGAGAGGCTGGTCAGATATGCACTTATGTCGTCTTGATTAGAGTATCCAAGATGACAGTCTATCCAAACACAGTGGAGTACATATATAATGGTATATACTGATCCGAGCTATAGGATTGCCAAATGTCATCTAATGTTTTCTAAGACAAATGTCTGTTAGCAAAACCTGGCAAACAGGATGTTGTCTCCAGCAATAGTAGTTATGAACTATTTTAAAACTGGATTCTGATTATGTACATGACATATAAATGTTATGTTAGTGGCATGATTAAACAAGTAACAAGTGTTTTACATTAGGTTTATATTATTATTTGTATTTATAGATAGGGGACACTCAAATCACAGGTTGGTCTGAAAGAGGTCCCTAATGTAAACCATGCCATATGTTTATGTATTACCATTAATAAGAGAGTAGGAAGTCAAACATGAGGATTGTATTTCATCAGATTTATATCTGTTAAATTTCTTTCGCTTCTTTTAAAAAACATACTTCTAGAAGTATCTGACTCTACTTTGCCTTTATAATTTCTGACTATGACTTCCAGAGCATCATTATATGTAACCTATATAGTATTCTGTTCTGGTTTTGCAAGGATAGGCAATTTCCTTTCTTGATTGAGTCTGTATTTTAGGAAAGTGAGGAAGAAGGGGGGGGGAATGCATCTCATCTATTAAGAAATTTGCTGTGTTCCCACGTTAACAGTGGATATTGTCAGGTGGTTGACAAAAGGAGAAACCCATAATGTCAGTAAAAGTATTATTGTCACATTTTAATGAAAATAATTGGAAATGTGTACTGTGAACACAGTGGACTGTGACTAAACAATTTCTGGGTTTCTTTAAATCTGTAAGGTGTATTTCACAGAATTCTTCCTCAGTGTAAAAAAGACAAAGGTTAACATAGAGGAAAAAAGAATCCCTGGTTAAGTTCCAAAAATAAAGTAATTTTAAATACCTTTCATTATGAAATCCTTTGTTTTTACTTCATTGGATTGAATTCAGACTTGAAAGAGGCCATGTTTAAAGCAGGATTTCTCTTTCCTGTTCAGTGTTTGACAGGCTTTTGATCTAGGTATTTTTTTCTAAAGGCTTTTGTTGTTTATGTAGACATAATCGATGAGTCTTTTCAGCTAGACTGCACACACGATCATTTAGAAAAACAGAGGGACAATTCTTGGCACCTTTCAGGGATCTGTGTTTATATAACATATGCTCTGGGCAAAGAAAAATCAAGCTTTAAGTTTTTATCTTTTCAGGTTCCAGTTTCTCTAAAGTCAGAAAAAGTTGTAATTTATAATTCAGATTAAAAGCATTTTTCATAGGGTAGAATAATTTGTCATGTTTATATGATGCCTTTTCAGAGTAGATAACTTGTGTGCATAATGGGACCCAAAAGTTCAAAGTAGCTATTTATTTACAGCAACTTATACTTGTTGCTAGCAGCTACAATGGAACTTGTTTTCCCCATAGGATAGAAAATTTGGACATCAAATTAAATACCCTTGGTAAGGGGTTAGAAAGGCATTGCTTTATATGTATAGTTACTGTCTGGCAGTTACATAACTTTGAATTTAGTCACCATAACTAGTCTAGCTGATTGTTACTATTGATGTATTAACAAAAAAATATTTTCTAACATTAGCATGTTTATTAGATTCATCAGAGACAAAAAAGGTTGTATATTACTAGTTGACTTGTAAATATTATTTCATTCAATAGATAAAGGTGGTGAAGAGGCAAGAATGTGTTCAGTCATACCATTTTAGATGAAAATGCTGGTGGTATACATGGTTGAGGCTGTTCAGCAGCTGCTTTGCCAGCTTAGTCAGTAGGCTAAATAATCAGCATATTCATTAAAATATTCAAATTAGTGTCAGGATGCAAGTTCTTCTGATGGACTTCAGGGTCATTCTTAAAATGATCATTCTTCTTAACAGAAGATCAAACTACCTGTCCTATCCTCTCTATGCTGGCTTAGTGGACATTTGCAAGCATGTTTTCTCCTATGCATTTGATTTCTGTTTTCACAAAGGTTAATAATTTTTCCTGAAATTTTCCTTAGCCACAGACTTTAAAAAGGAAAAAAAAGTTTAAATAGAAAAAGTAAAAAAAAGTGGTACTTTAAAAAAGGAGATTGGTGAAAAATTGTCAATTACAAGACTTTAAAAATTTGTATTGTTTTATTTGTTACATATTTCTAGCCATTTCTTTAAGGGTTTCTAATATCTAAGTATTATAAGTGTGAAATTTAGTAGAACAATGCTCCTTTTCCAGTTAAAAGTTACTGAGATTAAACTGTAGGAATTTAAAAAGTACTCTTTGCAACTCCCCAGTACAGGGAGTTGTACTTTCAGTACTCACTGAATTTTTCTGTCCTCAGGTTTCTCCCCACAAGTTATCACAATTTGAGTAAGAGAGATTGCAAAGGAAAATACTATTTGGAAACCTTGTCTCCTTTGTTCAGTATGTAGTCGTGGATAGATAAGGACACAAAAGTAGAGCTCAGAGCTCACATACACTAGTTTAGAAAGCTTCAGAAATCACTTCTTTACATGGGGGAAATGCCTGACACGTGGAAATACTGAGGGTGCTAATCATCATGCAATTTGTAGAGGAATTTCATTAGAATTTAGAAATCCTTTCACAGAATCACAGCGTGGAGGGGGGTTGGAAGGGACCTCTGAAGATCATCTGGTCCAACCCCACTGCTACAGCAGGATCACCCAGAGAAGATCACACAAGAACATGTACAGGCAGATGTGAATGTCTCCAGAGGAGACTCCACAACCTCTCTGGGCAGCCTCTTCCACTGCTCTGGTACATTCACAGTAAATAAGTTTTTTTTCCTTATGTTTAGGTTGAATCTCCTGTGTTCCAGTTTGTGACCATTGGCCCTTGCCCTGTCAGTAGGCGCGGCTGAGAAGAGTCTGGTCCTGTCCTCCTGACACCTGCCCCTTCGATATCTATAAGCATGAATGAGATCCCCAACTTAATCTTCAGCCTTGTCCCCACTTGATAGGGTAGCCAACTCATGTTCATGTGTGCACATGAAACACAAATGAGTCTCAGTCCCCAGGTTTTAATTGCGGTTAACTTTGCAGTGAAAAGCAGCCTTTGTGTGTTTCTGCTGGGACCCCAGCTAAGGTGGGAAATTTATGATAGGAAGCAGGAACCATCACTGCCGCAGAAAAGTCTGGTTTAGGAACTGGGAAGAGGCAATATAGTGGAATCACAGCTTTTCCACTGAGATTCTATAAATTGTGCAAATGTCGCAGACTTCAAACCTGAGGAAGTCATCTGATATATTCAGAAGCCAAACCAATATAATTAGGCTTAGACTTTAGAAAAAGTATTATGTTGTAGGAAATTTAAGCACTAGAATACCTTATTTGTAAAAGTAGTAAAAATATAATTTTCTGATGTTTAACTGGTTCCTCTAATAATACCAGTATTATTGCAAGTTTGGGAGTAAAAGGTAACCTATCAACCATTGGTTCCTTCTAGATTTATTTTGCAAATTTCTGCAGCTCTGCTCTTGTTAATGAATGCCAGCCCCAGGTTTCATTTTGCTGTACCTAAGAATACGTACTCTTCTCCAGACCCAAATTCTAGCCACGTCCTCTTGATCTTACAGAATAAAGATGCTAAAATTGTTCTCTTGGGTGAACTGTCTGTAACCATCTCCCTGTTCTGCCAGGAAGAGCATTCAGGAATCCAGTTTTCAAACAGTTACTAAATGAATGTATAAATCACAAAGTGTGTTGTATTTCTCACTGTGGCTGCAACCAGATAGTTGGCTGTGACTTGTTCTTTTAGTTCAAGCAGCAAAAGGCTGTGCATAATCAAATGATGGATTGTGAATGAGACTAAAGCATCAGACTGAATGTTGGATGGCTGGGTTCAGTTCCTGGCTCCGGAAGTACTGGAGATGATTGTGAAATGAATGCTGCTAGGGTAATCTTAATTCTGACATTGTCTAACCCAGAATGATTGATTTTGCAGATTCCATTTTCTTTAAATGTTGCTTTTATAATTTGATTAATATAAGGGAGAACATAGCACTACTTCATGATGTTTCTAAAAATAATTTGAGAAAATAACACTAAAACACCAGTAGGAATATATGTAAATAAATGTTTCTGTTTTTTTTCTCAAAGTAATGCTCAGAAAATTAAGGGGTTGGATATTGGTAGATTTATGTTGAGACATTAAGCTTAAATATTATTATCAAAATGTACTCATTACTAAGATTTTAATTTTTTTTTTTACATTCTAGAATAAAATATTGGAGCAATATGAAAAGCAAGCAACATAAAGTCACTAGAACAAAAGAGGCAGGAATTCACACTAAAACAATTTGATTCCATGAATGTTTACATTTTTCTGTTAGTATTCTTTCTGCTGGATTATCAAAAGAGCTTTTAAAACTTGTTCTTTGAGTGCTGAAAGTATTTTTTTTAATCTTGCACTGACAACTTAATGCTAATAAATAGTTTAATGTCAGTGTCATATAAACTTGTCCCTACTCAAACTTCAGCACCTCCCTTGGTGTGCATTATTACATAATAATCCTAATTCAGATTGTGTTGTGTTTGCAGTACTGAACAGGCTTCACTGAATTAGCCTTACCTTGCCTCAAAGTCTATGAAAGGCCAAACCTTTAGACTAGGGCTGGCATCTGTTTGTGCCTTTGGTGCAAGACCCCATTTAATCATTTTCTGTAGGCTATTGTACAATTACTGCAGACAGCATACATGTGATTGAGTAAAAAAAAGGTGTCTTGGTATCACTTGGGAACAGATCAATGCATGATCTGATGGGGAGTATTCCTGCCCATGGCAGGGGGGTTGGACTAGATGATCTTTAAGGTCCCTTTCAACCCAAACCATTCTATGAGTGTCATGATAGCATGGTATGTCATCCACCCAAAAATCTTCTGAATAAATGCAGCAGACAACTAAAATTACCAAAAACCTTGTGGATAGTTTGAGGGGCAAGGGGAAATAAACTTTATAATCTTTTCTTTAGTAAAATCCAAAATGTGTTCAAATAACATTGATTTTACCACATAGTTCTTTGGATGGAGAAGGGAAAATAAGAGGAAGACATTAAAGCTTAAGTAAGAGTATTTAGTTCCTTTATTAGCCTTAATTGATATGGCATGACATGTTCTTCAGCACTGCAAAGTCCAGACTCACAGTTGAACAGTCTGCCTTTTAAATCAAGCCTGAAATCTCTTGCAGTATCTTTACTGTACGTAATAACATATATTTAGTCCTAGATATGCTAGCTAACTGCACGGTTGTTCTAGTGCATGGTCCAGACCTGACTGAGACCTTTGAGCCATGTAGGATTTTAGTGTCACAGAATCATTAAGGTTGAAAAAGACCTCTAAGATCATCAAGTCCAACTGTCAACCCGATGCTACTATGCCCACCAAACCATGTCCCTATATGCCATGCCTACATGTTTTTTGAGTACCTCCAGGGAAGGTGACGCCATCACTTCCCTGGGCAGCCCCTTCGAATGCTTGACCACTCATTCAGTAAATAATTTTTTTCCTAATATCCCATCTAAACCTCCCCTGGTGCAAGGAACATGGGGTGAGAAGCTCAAAGCTGCACATGAAATACAATATATTTTACTTCTGTGAATGTGACTTATGACAACATTACAGTGAATAGTTGCTGAATGTACATAACTATGGTGGAAGGTTTCAAGTGTTGGATCTGGGTCCCACTTCTCCTTCCATTCAACTCACAGCAGATGTCATCTTTCAAAGGGTGGCAAATAACCTATCTTCTTACCAGACTGCTGCCTGAGATGGATTAAATGAGGACACAAATAGCAAAATGCGGAGAGAGTTCACATCTGGAAACACAGCATGTATGAGGAGTAGATAGGATTTGTGCTGAGGTATTTTTATTATTATTATTGTAGTTATTAATTTGAAAACTCGGTCTGCTTTTATAGGGTCTGCTGTTAAGCAAATTTTTTGAACTTTCAACAAAAATAAACTTTCAGTGCTCATGTATTCACTGAGAGTAATTCACTGAGCACATAATTTGAGTGCTTCCTGTTGTGTGAGAGTGTAAAGTCATAGTCAAGTGCAATTGGTTGGAATCAATACAAATGTGTGTGTGTTTAACTTATCATAGGTGTTGAAAAAAACTAGAACAACATAATTGGGAAAATATCCAGCGTATTAGATGTTCTAACCCCCGTTATCTTCAAGAAACTAGGGTCTTAACAAAGTAAATGTTATTTTTCATGTATGTATTAAAATCTAAGAAAATGGAGAACAGGGAGTAGGTATTTCTTGTGCTAACAACCTCCTATGAATTTGTAATATAAAATACAGAAGGATGTAAGATTCTCACTAGGATGCCTAGAAGAAATCCTACTTTCTTCTCTGGCAAAACTTTCTTAGCATGAGTGTACCCAATAGTAATCCATCTGAATGTACTTGGATATTTGTTCAGTGTAAATAGAAATTCTCAAAACTATAGCAATGTAGCTCTAATGACTGACTGAAAAGGCATTGTATCTGTCAAAAAAAAAAAAACAACCCATCTGGCTCCACTTGAAAATTACTGGAAAGCACATTCATAGCTAATTATAAACAAATACTAGTTAACACTTTAAATTAAAAGAGAGGAAAAAGGCAAAAAGAAAAAAAAAAAAAGACAAGCAGATGAAAGGATTCTTGTTGCCTTCCATCTGAGATTACTCGGATGCATTCCTGTATTCAATTACCTGAGAAGATGTGTTACTCCCTTAAGAGAGATCAGGAGATCAGAAGGGATGGCAGTTTCGTGCGTCTTCTTACTCATAGCCCTTTGAAACTGGTTAAGCAGAAATACCTTAAATTGCAACAGGGTTTGGGGCCAGACGATGACTACAGACAGTAATCATTGGGTCAGAATCATACCACAAACCAACAACAAAACTTCCTGGCAGAACAAAAGCTCTGAGAGGTCATTCAAATGCTGTTTGAGTAGACCTACAAGGTCTACTTGGAATAATTTCTGAACTGGAACCAAAGGGTCAAGTTGGTTTGTGACTGTGCTTATCTAGTACATTTGCACATAAAGGACACTGATAATTCTTAACTGTTAGCTCTATTTCTTTTTTTTTCATGAAATTCTTGGTATTATTGCATATTCAATTTTAAGCTGATGCTTTAATGGCTTTGGGTTTTTTTACATTTGTTTGTTTGTTTGTTTTACTAAGTTACTAAGCAGGGTCCCATCACCATTTAAAAATTAATGATCATCTAACTTTACAATGTTCCCCAAAACCCACTTCCTTTTTAATAGTTTCCATCTAAAATGGCTACTTAGTTCATCTGAGTGCCACTCATGTCCACAGCAACACCAGTCTTATTAAAGAAAACATGCAAAGAGAACAAGCAACAACAAAATGCAAAAATTTGAACTTTCAACAAAGAAGCTTTCGGTGCTCATGTACTCGCATGAGCAAAACACATTCAGGAGTTTAAAAGGGGGAACAAAGAGGTTTTTCTCAAGAGCTTTCTACTGATCCTGGTGTCTTTGTTATTCTGTTTTGGTATGTCAAGGTATTTCAAAACACAGTGTTGAATAGCATGCTGATTGCCAAATAAAACAGCTGTAAGTATTATTTTGGTGTTTTCTGGGGGTATTTAAAAGTATGTGTGCTGCCAAGGAAATGGAGGAATTTTCTTAGGAGCTCTAGCAGAGGTCTTGTAAATGTGAACTTTAGACCCTACTGCTGCCAGTGTAACTACATGACCTTGCTTGTGGTCGTTGTTCATACTGTATATTCTTGCTCTGTCTTCATTTTCTTTCTGTCCTAGTCACATGCATGAGATACCTCCAGAAGATATTTTTTTGAGTGAAAAGGATTTAAAAAAAAATACCACAACTTTTCAGTAATATGTATATAGCACAGTGGCAGAACAGTCCCAGTTTAAAACAGTTGTTGTAAGTCTTCGACCTCACGGTTAGTCTTAGGTCAAATATTTCTTAAGGTTTTAAAATCTTCTGGAAGAGATGATAAAGAGTGAAATGTTTCACTTTCAAACAACAAATTGCAACAGCTGATAATAGAGAAAGCAGATGCTAGATACAATTTCTGTCCATACTGAAAACAGTCTGTACATACAGAAAATAGGTATATTCGTGTAAATAACTTTTTTTAAAAAATCACATTTAATGCAATATGTATAATAGTTAAATTTGAAGGAGACTAATATATAAAGTTTATTGGACTGAAAATGAGAGCATACTTGGCAATGTTGTTAGTTCACAGAATAACTTGATTCCTGCAGAGGTTTTAGCATAATAAATCTGAAATGTCACATGCCGCTGAGGTCAGAGGGAACAATTTGTGGTCAGAAAACGGCTTCTATGTCCTTACCTTTGTATCCCTCTTAATTTAATTTAATTTAATCAAATCTTCTAGGCTTCTTAAAGAAAAAAAAGGACTATTTGCAGAAAAGTGAATTATACTGTTCTGCAAAAGACCATTATTTTCTAGAATGCCTGTGTATATTTCTCACATTCAATTTTGTGACATGCAAAATTCAATTTCATTGAATTTATTTCATAAATACATAGGTCACTTTAGTATGATTATTCATATATGTGTCTTTGCCAAAGTTTATATGTAATCTTTGCAGTACTCTAATCTGAAAGAACTAGAAGAGCAAACACAGAGAACAGTGGCATGTATCATTGTGGAATGTGGGTATATGCTGATAACGACAGAGCTTTTGTGAATTGAGTTAATTAGACTTCATTTATGAGACCTTGTTGGAAAGATCAGTTTGAATTGCATGAAATCAAGCTTTATGCCTCAATTATAAAACATGATGCAGTAAATGTAAGCAAATAAAAAAAGCAATAAGATAGAAATTAGAACATCTGATGTGAGTAAATTTGGAAGAAATATATGTACTCTGTAGTTAAAAAAATTGTCTGAAGAGTCTTGAATATAGTACAGTCCTCCCGCTTGTTAAGGAATGACATAGGGATGAAAGAATGTACTTGAATTTTGACTAAATATACAATGTATTTAGGAAGTATAGACCTTGGTCTAAAGAGAGACCATCTTTAAATAATCTGAAGATATCTTAATGGAAAAACCAGGCAAACAGTGGAACATCATCCAACAAGAAGGCATTAAAGATTCTTTGAAAAGAAAAAAATGAAAAGGTAACTAATTCAGTATACGTTGTAAATAGTAGATAAGGCAGCGTTGCTCCATGATAAGTCACTTCTACACTAAAATATTCTTTTTTCAATATGGCTATGTTTTTCAATGTGACCTGAGGTTATTTTTCAATGATATCCTTTTAAGTAGATTTTGCAGAACATATATGCCTTCGGGATTATGGCAGCTGCATATAAGACCCTACAATATATTGAGTGTATGCAGGCAAAGGTATAAAACTAAGTTCAACCTCTTCTTACTGATACATTACATGAAATATATGGGCTAGTAGTTCCTGATATGATATAGACTTTAATAGATTTGGAACAGTATATTTCAAGGTGGTATAGCAAGTTAGTGTCAAGGATCAAGAAAACTACTCTTAAGAGGAAGTTGGAGAAAAGATGATGAGTCAACGAAATATGGAATATTTTCATTTGGGAAAGATAACAGACCCAATAGCAGGGACTCCTGCATCTGTCAGAAAAGCCTGCAAATGGTCACTGCTATGGTCAGCTGGAGGATTCTGAATATGTCTGAAAGCAGATATGGCTACTAGATGACTACAAGACATCTTTTAATGTTTTTCAAAGAAAATCAGTAAGAATTCTTGAGTACAGAGATAGAGAGAACTTTTAGTGGTGGAATGAAGTGCTCAGCTGCCGCGGTATCCTTAGAAATTATCAGTTTTCCTGTATCAGCCATTGCCATGGTAGGATGACTGTGGAGCTGGTAGGGATTTTCTCCTTTTTACTTCACCTGTTGGAGGTTTTCTCATTTGTCAAAGGAAATAGACTTTTCTCTCAGGACTATTCTCCTGAGGTGGACATTGGGCAGCTAGTACTTAGAACTTAAATAATACAGGCAGTGAAGAAGGAAGAATGCCAAACTGGTGCCTTTTGGGCACTCTCTTTACAGTTGTGATGAACCGCTTTGGAGGAAGAAGTGACAGTAGATGCATAAATGAAATGGTAAAGTCTAATGCATTCTGGGACACTTCAACTGAATCTGTCATAACTCTTCCTCCCCTACTCAAGCAGGAAAAATTAGTTGAAAGTAGTTTACCAATGGGGTGATTAGAACAGAGCAAAATACCAATAACCACTTATATCAGGTGATCATATCAGTGGCCAGTTCCAGAAGTTATAGGAATCTCCAGCTGTCTCAACATCTCATAGTTATTCCATTCTTCCCATGCTGGTTAATTCTCAATGCATGGCTTTGAGTAGCCATTGTCCATAGTTTTCAGCTATTTACTGTACACTCATGTTAAAGCAGTTATCTGAATATTTTCTCTGGAAACAGACAGATCCCTGCATGTACATATCATATTGTCTTCTTGTTTACTGGTGCCACTGGTCATCTTGTGGAAGCAGAATTGTTTTCATACTGTTCTTTAGCTTTTTAGGTCTAGAAAAATGAGACAGCACATATACTGCACTTCAGATTTACACTTGAATAATATCCTTTTGATAACATGCAAAAGATGTAGAAGCATCATCACATATTTGGAACAGACTGCAAGGGAATTCTGTTTTAGAGAAAATTCTTTTCTTGCAAGGCTGTTAAGTGATGTGATCTGATGCAGGATGAAATATCTTTCTGTGGGTATAGTAGTTGCATTATGCATATGTGCTTATTACTTTTTTTACAAAAAATGCTATTACACGCACCTTCATCATTCAGGGATTCTCAAAATTCTTTTCATTGTGTAATACCCATTCTCTATGACATGGTTAAAAGTACAGATACCTAAGGTTGTTTTGGTTTTGTTTGGATTATTTCCTCTTCTCAGGACTGTAGTAACTTTCCTTTTTATTTGAAACAAAACTTGCTCCAGAATGAGGATGCTCTGACATGCTTTGATATAAGCCTAGTATAATATGTTGTGCTTGCACCCTTTCAGAAAGTAAATTGTGGAATATTTGCTCCATTGTTGGTGGGTAAATAATTGTTTGTAAGCATATGCAGAACAGTTGAAATAAGGTCAACAACAAAACAAACAAAAAGAACAACACAAAACCAAGGATACTTAGTGGAAGTTTTAATGAAGAATTAGATACTGGCTCTCTCTTCATCCAGGGAGTTTGTGTTCGGTTTCTTCACTCTTGAACCATATGGTTTTACAAGTCATACCTTGACTTTCAAGGCTGAAGCATGAAGAGAAAAAAATATTAGTGAGATTGTCGAAGCTGCCACATTTCACCTGGTTCCATATCCAAAGCAAGGCAAGGCTTTCAAGAAAAACTCTAAGTCAGCCCAGATTCACTCAGCACTGGGCGCAAGTTCACTCAAAAGGGCTGTGAGTCCTCACAAACCTTTTGAAGATTCTGGGGCGAGTTTCAAGTCAGTATGGAAACCTGTAATCAGGCAGACTTCACGTGCTCTTGAACTTCTTTGGGAACATTTACCCAGTTCTATCTCAAGTTTTCTGTGGTTTGCTGGGATTTTTTTTCACTTTCAGCAAAACATTGATGGAACCCAAGTCTTCAAGTACTGGTTGCTAAATACAGTGTTTACTGCTGCAGATGCCCAGGAGCTGCTCACCCTACTAAGCAGACTACTTTTCTACTCATCTCACTTGTCTATTTTAGTGTTAGCATATGTTTGTAAAGTGCTGTTGATTGAAACATTGTAACAGAAAAACAGTGGTTATCTTTGTTCTCTAATAATTCCATTGCCGTTCTCATTTTTGCAAAATTTAAAATCAGGTTTTCATTTTTCAAAGATGGTGTATCTACAAGGTAGAAAAATCATTTTAATGAATTATTATTGTAGAGCTTTGTAGGAAAAGGGGCATGAAAAATACCTTAAAGGTTTATTCTTCTTTAGTAGATTTCTATATGAATTCTGTACCATTGTCATTTGTTTCCAGGACAGTTCAGCGCCTCTTCATGTCCCAAAACCCACTGGCTTTTGGGAATCCTAAAATTCTCCTTGAAAATTAGCAGGCCAGTAGTCCAGCGGACTAAAAAGGGAAATTAAGTTCCAAGCTAAAAAGCTTTTGGCTAATGTGTGCAGATCTTAAATGAAATTTAAGTTGTGCTACCTGAATGACTATGTAAGTCTCACCAGAGCCCACATGCACAGAGCAGTTTGTCCTTCTGCTTTGCACATCGGTTAACACGTTAATGTCTGTTCTTGCAGCTTTTGTGTATCAGAATACCTACCTAAGTGAAATGGGTACAAAGTAAAATATGAGAGAACACACGGAAAATAGATAACTTTTTCATCAATGTGTGGCAATGACAGTTTTCTATTTTTAATTTCCTTTGCATGATCTACAAATCATAATTTTCTTTCTATAAAAACAGTCATGCTTTCAGTCTGGGCCCATTGTGGCTGTAGAGCTTAACTGATTGATGTGTGTGCAGGGAAAAGGAAGGGAGCTTTACTTCGTAACTATCAAACAACTTTTAGGTTTTTTCCCATTTTCTTTCAGAATTTATGTGTACGAGTATATACTCAGGTGGTTTCTATACGTTTTATACATGACATATTTACAATTAATATTATCCTGAAACATCATTATCTTTCACCTTGTATCTAATTCCTTGATTGTATTTTTATAGCCAAAATAGACCAAGAAAATGAAGAGAAGTCACTGACAGAAGCACATAAAAGGTAAGAAAGAATAATGCAGTAAAACCTTTCTTTGAAATATATGTTTAAGTAGAAATTGCTATATTGGTAGCCAGCATTATCATATTTTTGAATAGTGAAATAAATGCACTTAGAAAGTTATTATTTATTTATCATCAATTTTAATTGAACAATTAAGAAAAATGCCTTAAGAAAAATGCAGCCTACCTTTAGAGAAATACTGTACATGACTCCTGTCTTTTGGAAAGACGTGTAGTATTTTCCAGACAACTATTATTCACTAAGGACCACTTTCTGTGCTTATAAATTCTCTGCTTTAAAATAAAGAATGAAAATCTGTTTTTTAATATACTAATAATATGTATAATTAGATGTGACTTCCTTGTAGAAATGCTAATAGATTTCAAATTTTTTTTGTAGTGAAAAGTGAAATATCTCATTAAATTTCATTACAGATGTGTGCAGTTGAGAGTTCTCAAAACTGGGGACTTCACTGCATTGCACAACTTGTGGTTTCTTCTGATTTTTGGCAGCATTCTTCACAAGCAGTGTTTAAATGGGACAGATAAAAAAGCAAAAGAGCAAAATATGACACACACCATTTATAGTCCAGATTTAGTGGAACTGACAGTCTGTGTTTGTTTTGCTTTCACTAAAAATAGCATCTCCTTTTTGAACTAGCTACAATTGCCACTCAATATATGCTAATGAATATATTAATTATATATTCCCAGAACTGGGAAGCCTCTCAATAGGATTTCAGTAAAGTATATCACTATAAAAGGTTCTAGTTTTTACTATGGTTTATTAGCCTTTCTGTGGACCTGATGCTCAAACTTGCTACCTGGTGTGATGCCCCAGTGCAGTTGCCATCTGTCCTGGCACAGCACCGCCTCTTCTCTTGGCCTCTGCTCCCTTGGGCCATGCACTCAAGGTAGCACCTGAGAAGGAAGCCAAGGGGCAAGTGGATGTTCCTCTGCCACAAGAAGCTCCCTATTTATTTGAAAGGAGATGGTAGGTCCTTGAGTGGTACATTGGTGATGCAGGATCATGATGAAAAAAATGGACCAAACGGAGTATTGCTTTGGCTCAGTACTGTACCTCTCACTCAAGCCTATGAAAGGCATTTCTGCCATTTCTTAGGTTTAACTCCTGAGTTACATAATTCTTACCCTTAAAATTCTCCTTCACAATAAAACTTGGAGAAAAGAAACTGCTGTCAGGCGAAGAGATTCTTGTGATCTCTGACTGCTCTTTTAAGGAAACTGTTTCTCCTGTGGAAAATGGATTCATCTGCATGTCCAAAGCTGAGAGATATCTAAGGACAAAGGGAATCTTCAATCAGTTAAGAAAGCTTGTGATTTGTCACTGTCTTCTGGTGTCTAATTCACACTCCACACTTATTTTTTTTCCTTGATTACTTTGGAACCATAGTATCAAAAACTTCCTATTGGTATATCTAGCACCCACAGTACAGGGGAAGAAAGCAAACTGCTCCCTGGATTCTCATTCAGCCTTATCTGCTACTTTCCACTTGTCCAAAAACTGTCTTCTCCCTCTATGTTGAATGCAGCAGCTCATTTTACATAGTAGTTTGTCAAAGAAGAAAATTCAGCTTCATTGTTCCTCTTTACTGTGAATATCAAAGATAATGTCACATGTAAAACCTTTCGTGGAACACATGAGGAATTACACTAGGACACCAATAAGACAAAGTTATTTTTTACTGTTATCTAGGCTCCATTTCTCTTCTTCTTCCTTCCAGCTTCCCACTGAAATTCTTAATCAGTTTAGTGGTACCTGTTAAAACATTGAAGACAGCTTCATGGTATAGTTTTAGTGTTATGCACATTTATTTCACAAAAATCTTTAATTGAGCTTAGAAATAAAATGTTTGGGATCTTTTTTGTCGGGGAGGGGGGAGGGGAGGTGAGAAAGAAGATGAGAGCTTAAAAAAGTTAAATAAAAGATTAGTTACATTTGGCTAATCATAGGTGGAACAGCAATGCATAGGATGGCTAGACAAGAAAGTAGTGCAAGGAGAAGTGATGGATTAGATGGAGCAAAATTAATGTGATTAATGTGCTTGGATTTTCCTTTTTGAAGTGGATAACTTCAGCCCAAATATAAGTTCAGGTCTACCCCACAATAGCATTTCTTTAGCTTTTCTTTTTTATGTTTTGTTTTGTTAGTTTGGGCATAATATATATAAAAGCTGGTATCTCCATAAAAATAAGTCTAGAAGAAAATATCTTGCAGCAATAACGACAAAAACTTTTCTAAAATAAATAATGATTTGGGGAAAATGCAGCAATGTGTATTTTAGAAAAGCTCAATTGTGCAATAGTTGAGCTGAAATGGAAAGTTAATCTTCCACGCAAAATAAAGACAAAGAAAATGGAATGTCTGCTCCAGGGACTCTATGCAGTGTATAGCTATTCATTTGTCACGAGTGAGAAAATGTTTAATTGCTTTTGAAATGATGTATTCTCTCTTTATTTATCGTGTTTAGTGACTTTAAGAGTGTCAGTATGTAAAGTGTTTATCCAAGGAATGGCTTTCTGGCACATGGATAAAATGAAAAGTGAAATGTTTAGCTCGCAATAGGCATCTGTTCCAAGATCTCTCTGAGTAAGTATCCTGAGATGAGAAGCAAGCCCCCAGGTCTGTGTTTATCTAGCTTATGCAGGCAGACAAGAAAGGCTCCAGCCTGGTATTAACACTGAAGTGACATGGAATGTCTTCCCCAAACCCCAAACAATTACATCATGCCCTTAACAATATTGATAAAGTGTAATAAAAAAGAATCTGGCACTTTCCAATTAGATCCCCATTGCTAAATACTTGAGACACTGTGAAATGCTTGACTAGTTAAAGTAAAAAACACTGTTCTGGGGGGAGGGGAAAGAAGTAAAGGGAGAGAAGGAGGGAAAGAGCTTCTATGTTTTTAGAAGTTTACAATTTGACACTTCTCTGGCTTTTTTTTGGCTTGGTTTTGTTGATAATTTTAAAAATAATTTTAGATTGTCCTCTGTCCCAAGATGCATAACCATATGCTCAATTCACACAGCTGTATGTAACATTAAAACAATTTTAATTATAAAAATTTAGCATCTTTGAAAACTGGGAGATACAATACACTTTCTGCCCAGCAACAAATATGTTCTCTGTTTTCTGTATTTTTATTTACTTAGCTTTAAATACCTAATTTTTCAAGATGTGATTTTCTTTAAGCAGGGAGAATAAATTAGACACAATATTGTTTCCAAGTATGCTTAATACAATTTTAGAATGACAGATTTTTATAACAGTATCCACAGCAAGTAGGAACCAAGATTGCATCAAAGTTATTGTCAAAATAAATATGATAGCTGATGTCTTGTTTGCCATGCTAGGATAAAAGGCAATAAAAACAGCAGCAATATAATCTTGCTGGCTTATATTCAGGGATGAGCTAGTTACACCTCTTCTTGTACTTAATTCCCAAAGAAGCAACAGCTGAACGACCTGACTGGAATTACCAGAAACAATGCTTGGTGAAGCTGAAGGTCCCAATTCTCTGCCTTGCTGCACCTATGCAGCTGAACAGTTATGATGGAACAGCATGTAGCTTTATCACTTTCTTATAGCACCTTACTCAGCACTGAGTTCTGATCTCCTTGGAAGGCTTCCAGATTAGAGCCTTTTTTCCTTTTTTTTTAAGAAAAAAATAAATCCAGACTATTAGAGTGATCTCTCTTCCATGGAAGTAGTTGAGATTATCTTCTTTTTCTTTCCTTCTACTTGCAATTGTTCTTCTCTTCTTGGAATAACAACTCGATAATCACAAATTGAACTGGAGATTTTGTTTCTTACCTGAGACACAGTCAGAACATCTTCAGTTTTTGCTGCTATTTCTCAGTCAAACAGTGCAGTATCGGACTCCAAGTTCAGAGCACTACCACTGCAAATTGCTTGGTTTATATTTACTCATACTGCACTCATGTAAGAGGCAATATACACTGAGAATCTCTTAAGAACACTAGTTATCCTTTTATTTCTAATTTCAGATAGCATAACCCTGCTTGAAGTGATAACATATGTCACAAAGCCAAGAGTTCCATGCAATGGCATCTTGACTTGGGGTGAAGCTGTTGCCCCATTTTTCCTGCTGTGTTGCCTAATAAGGGCTGCATAGGCAGAAATGCCACTTATTATCATGGCTTTGTGTACATCACTGATTTTAACAAATCTGAGAACTTAATTTGTTCTTTAGTAAATCTCAATGATTATGAGAATCTATAATTGTTTTATAAAAAGTCAGAGGACTTTCTGCCTTCTGACATAAGTATCCACTGGAAAATTTAGGATGTGTGTTTCTGGGCATGGAACAGTCATATTCCTGTGTGAGGATATTTTTATTTGGTTTGTTTTATAATTTGCTCCAATTACTTGCACATTCCAGTGATTTTTAGGTTTTTAAGTGCTTCCTAAGTGCAGCCTCCCAGGCACCTCTTCTGTTTTCAGGACTTTTAATAATCCATTTAGCAATGTGTTGTGGCTTTCTTTGCTGTAGCAAAAAATGACATTAATTTTGAAAATAAATATTTACCTTTAAGTTCTCTGCAAAAAACTCACAAAACTATTGACAGAACAGACTTCACACACTTCTGTTGGCTTCACCAAACATGAGACTTGGGGAGGAGCAAAGCTTTACACCTGCTTATGAGCTGACAAGTTGATGACACTTGGCGAAATAGCAGACAGGATGGTACAATGGCACTGCTGAAAAGCAACACCTAGAAATGCAGTGGCGAGGTCTGGTAATCCTTTAAAACAGTAAAGGTTCCTCTCGCCTCACTACCCTTTACACAATGGTTTGGATCCTTTCCAAAAGGGAACTGTAAAGTTAAAGTGAAAATTGAGTTAATGATTGAAATCAAGTGGTGAAAAGCTCAGAATGGAGAGAGGTATCTAGTTTTAAAAACAAAACAAAACAGCACTTTTAACTCAAAGGGAAGAATATGCTGTTGGACTCCATCTTTCACTATGCTTTGGCCATCCATCCTTTGTTTGTTCCTTTACTAGTAGGTCTCTGTTCTCGCTGTGTGGCTTCCAGCACGCAGACTTGAATTGCTCAGTGTAATACACTGCTGACTGTGGGTATACATTAGTTGCACTAGCAAAAAGTAAATACTTGAGAAGCAAAGGAAATGTGTATAGAAGCAGCTTGCAGACTGTTAAACAGATTGGATTGTTCTAGTTTACTATCCTGTCTCTGACAAAATATCAGGGCCTGTAAATACGCAGTAATGGAAACTTAGCCAGCAGTTTAGTTATGTCAGAAAGTCTCTTCTGAAATATGGGTAATTGATCTTTCCCGAAAAGATGCAGTCCTTTTCTGAAAATATTTACCAAATGACTGCAAGTCCTTAACCATTTCCATGATTGAGTTTTGTCTGTAAGGGCGTTATCTTTTCTTTTAAAGATACTGGGCTGCTTGCTTAAAAGAATAATTTAATTTTATTGGCTTTGAATTAGTTGACATTTAATGGCATTCAGGGCTAGTATGAACAAATAGTAATAAAACTTTTAATGGACTGGGGTACAATTCAGAGATCTAATATTGATCTGATATACTGCCATGTAAGCTCATCTTTATGCAATTCATGCTACAGTTTATGTAGAAGACCCATTCTTAGATCTTACAGTAAAAGATGAAGGATATTAGTTTAAGGTACAAATATAGTTATACAGCTAAGTAACACCCTGATAACAATATAGTTAAAATAGATGGGGTGTGGTAATACACAAAACTAATGCAATAGCAACACTGAGAAGAACAGCTAATAAAATTAATGAAAAAATACAGAAATAAAAATCTTGAAATTTGGCACATTATTTTGACTTCCAGTTTGTCTAGCAGATTGGTTCACTGAATAATCCTTAAAAATGCAAGATATTCCTCTTGAGCTGTTGCAGCTGAAATAAAACGCTTGTGTGTGCATACACATGATTAGCTCTGGTGCCTCTCCACTGTTTGTCAGCTTCTGATTATGTTCTGTAGATGTTTTTCTTTCATTGTATTGTCTACCTTAGCTGTTTAGTTAGATTGTTTCCCAAGATCTTCACAGTACAGAGTTCGCATTTGCAATTTCTCTGACTTAAATGTGGATAATACTTCTGTTTTTTCTCTTATGTTGATTAGCCACTGTAGTTGTTGCTTTCTTCCTTGCTATATTTTAATATTTTAAATGTTATTATATTCTATTGATGTTGTCATGTATATGCAAAATAGAAAAGCAGAATGTCAGGGTTGTGTTTTACTTAAGTCATAGCTCCTCCAGACATGAGAGAGAGTTCTTACGGCAAAGGAGTAGTTTATTTAGCTTTGTTTGAATGTCTGAATATCAATGATTAGCATATTCAGAGTGATACGGTTATTTATTACAGTCTTTTCATCAATTCCAATGGCTGCCACCTTTTCATTTAAAATTAATCCTTATAGAAAATGCTACCAGTTTTCACTGCTATGAAGTGAATGTATTGGGATAAGTCAGGAGTTCAATCATGAATTCCTAACTTTTGAAAAATGCATGTAAAGACCTTTTCAATCTGACACTTCATCAACCCAAATTTTGGAGTCTTTCAATTTACTTTTGTGGGATTTTGTTGTAATGGACTCTACGAATATGAAAGCCCCTGTGAATGTTTCTGTCTTCTGCAGAGGGTGGATTTCTTCTTCCATTCATTGTGCTGGCTTTTGATGAAACTAGAGAATACCGTGTTCATGCCTGTTAAGGAGAGAACTCTTGCACATTGAATTAAGTAAGAATTCTCTTCAGACCAACCTTGAAAGGTTAAGATGAAACCGCATCACAAACCATTTAAAATGCTAGGAGGTTCTATAACACCCAAGTATTTCAGAGCATTTTTATTCTATAATTTTCAAAGAATAGAAACTTAAAGGTAAATTTGACTTGAGCACCAAAATAGAAAGAGCACGTGACAGTGCTCCCAATCAGACTTGTAGATTCATTTCACTTGTTATTTTTAGAGACTGTTTTTCAAATGCATATGTATAAAATTTAATCCATGTTGGATTATATTCTTAGAGCGTGGGTTAATATTATATGTACGTGAGATCTGGTAAAGCAGCTAGGTGGTTTCTGTCTAGATATCTAAATAATCCACTCTAGATTTAAGGCAAATTACTTCTTATTTTGCTAGATAACTCTGACCTTGATCCTGCATGAATTTCAGTTATAAAAGTGGGCCATACCATGTGAGCAGGCAGATCACAAGGCTGAGGTTGACATCAATTTCAATAAATTTATTTCAATAAAT
The DNA here is from genome assembly GCF_000695765.1 of Mesitornis unicolor. Classification (NCBI taxonomy): domain Eukaryota; kingdom Metazoa; phylum Chordata; class Aves; order Mesitornithiformes; family Mesitornithidae; genus Mesitornis; species Mesitornis unicolor. Next base: position 62,169 of record NW_010157349.1, read on the forward strand.
TGAAATAAACCTGATAAAACTTTTAACTTTTTAATATTTAGTACACAACGGTTACACTACCTTCATATTTTATTATAACCTCTTTAAGTCATAATGATTGCTTGGGCAGCCTCCATTGCAGTGACACACTCATGCTGTACATGCCCAGTTTAGTACAGAGCTATCCACGTGTCTACGTCACAGCTCAGCTGACACGTACAGGCATGATAACGCCACTAACAGAAAATTAAAAGCATTAAACCCTGAGAAAGAGAACCTATGTGTTCATGCAAAATATGCAAATCACAGTGGAGTGCAGCTAACACCAAGCATAGAGGGACCAGGTTGTAGCCTGGTCTTATAGAGAAGAAAAGATAAATTAAAAAAAAAAATCAAAGGATAGAAATCTTGAAGAATACTTTTAAGATATAGTGTTAATTGTCATCCCTGATAACCTAGTTTTTCCAGAAAACATAAGCAGTAACAAGTAATTTGGCAAATTTCTTCATCATGCCCAACTGATGCACCTTAATCTGAACCTGATAAAATTAATTTCTAAGACAAACAAATCATGAAAAATCTCAGTGCTCAAATTCATCTTCCAAAAAACCTATAATTTAAATTAGTTATGGTCATATTATTTTTCTACTTTGTTACCCCTATTATGAGGAACTCTGTTCCTGAAAGACAGGACTAAGGAAATAATCACCCATTGAATTGATTTATGTAAATATTAGGGCCTGGAATAACAGTCTGAACTGAGGTTAGAATGGCAATCTGATATTTGAAGATTTTATTCATTGCTAACTCCATGAGTTCATCGGTCCTCTTTAAACTTTTGGTCCTAGAATATTTAAGTGTGAGGCTATATTCGTAATACCTGTTGAATTTAACAGTCTGTGTCATAGTTACTCTGCTTCAGTTACTGGGTCTGCTTCCTTCAGTTCATGGCATAAAGTATAAAATATGTAAGTTATACATTTGTTACTAATCAATGTGTACAGCTGATAATATTCATCATCGCTGATGAACACTAAAGCTGTAAAGCATTCCTGGTATTGCAGGAGGCTCAAAATTCTCACAAACAAGGCAAACTAGCTTGTCAAAACATAATTTCCTGTTCTTCACATTGAATGTCTTTTGTTAGGCTTTTGCTGTGGAGGAAAAAAATGGTACCTCAAAGGTAGAGGGATTTTTTGTTGTTGTTGTTGAAGCTGTTAATTTTCATTTAGTTGGAACAAAAAAACACTTTTCTGTTTAATATGAATTTAAAGGAGGCAAGGGACTAGAGATGAGGGAGATGACTTAGGATTCAAAACCTTGCAAATGTTTAGCAGGTTTTTTTTAGAGGAAAGGAAAAAGAAATCTCTTGAGATCTTTGTTTTCTAAGGAACAATATTACAAAATCCATAGTTACACAATATAAATTGGCAAATGAAAGAAGAGATTAATGGTTCTGGCAGCTGACTTAAGCTGGCATGTTACCTCAACTTTCTTTTTAATATTAGACAGATACTTTTCTTCCTTAAGAAAAGAGGGGGAGGAGGGAAGGACCCCAAGAAATTTCTTACCAACATTTAAGAGCTAGATATTTTGAATGAACCTATGTTTATTTTTTATATTTTCTCACTTCTAATTATGCAGGTTAAGGGACAGCACTGAGGAGAGGCAATGATTTAAAAAAAAAAAAAGTGAAGAAAGTGATGTAAAGTTATAGTGCAGAGAGGACCCTCAAAAAAAAGCTAACAGAAAATGAGAGACTTCTTAGGATGCTGTGCACATTAAGTTTCCTTACAGCCTTGTGCTGCCTCAATAACCAGGCTGCTGGTTGTTTCACTTTATATAATTTTGTGTGACTTTGTTGAACTACTTGGTATTCCATCATAAGACTAACTCTCGTTAATGCTTTAGATGTTGAAAACTTTTTTTTTTTTGAAAGCTTTTCCAAGAAACAAGTGCTGTTACTTCTATACGGTACTCATCTTCCCTGTGTAGTCATCAATTCAATCTGAAGCATTGCTTACAACTCCTTGCTAATTAGCTTTGGGATGGAATAGAAAAAAATCTGAATAATCCACAGCTGCTCTTAAAATATTCCTAAAGGATCAGATATATTAGCTAGAAACGCTGTCAATGAGCCATGTGCAATGAGAACGGCTTCTCTTCTTTGTCATGTGATTAAATTTGGTTTGGCTGTTAGTGCAGCCATTTCTTCCTTCCCTCCAAATAGAAAAATCGTTTACATAGTCTCATAGTTGTACACAAGGGAGCACACAGAAAAGCCCAGTGATTCATTCATCGAATTTCCATGTTTGAGTGAGGAGTGAGTTCAGTCATCTCAGTCTGCAGTGATATTTCTGAATTACATAAACACTTGAGCCAAGGAAATTAGAAATTAAGTAAAGGAACCTAACCACCTTTCTTGATCTTATTTCCTTCCTTACTTGTCAGAGATGAGCAACTCTTCCGTTTTTTTTGAAAGAGTCAATGTTATTTAATTCTCCTTCAGGGCCAGCATGAGGCATACAAAACCTAGTCTGAAATCTCTTTAAAGATTCTTGGCTTTTGCCAGGTCAGGATAAGACAGTGGTGTGAACATCACTGCCTTAATTTTAATCATGCTTGAAAAGTTGGGCTGTTTAAAGCAGAGCCAGTGACTTCTTCTAATCCCTGTAAATAACTCGCGTGCCCTTCCTTCCCTCTTCCATGACTGTTATCTCTTCTCTAATGCACATTCTTTTCTTTTAAGACAGTCACTAAGAGAATGGAAAAGTAAGAACCTTTTCACCCGAGAAATGGACACTAAAGAAGCTTTGCAATACCTGTTTGGTAATAAATGTTTTGTTGTGCGGATAGGTGAAATGAAATACAGAGAGGTCAGATGAGTTTCCCAAGGTTTTATGATGCAGAAATTAATTTGTGTATAGGAAAAAAAAAGCCTTCTGAACAAATAGACCCTTATTTGATTCAAAACGTCTGTATCCTGCGCATATAGTCAGAAACAGTATCAATGGTATTTGTAGATGTTTCGTTTCAAAATCTCCTGAAGGATTAACAAGAAACTTTGAATGGGCTGCCCCATTGAAAAGCACCAGAGAGAAGGTATTTGCTGCCTGCCTGAAGTCTGAAAGGATGATTTCTAGTCTTGGGGTTATGGTGATGTCATCCACATTTCTCTTTGTATTTAAAATGTATGTCCCCTCCTAGAATCAGCTTTGAGATATGTCCAGTTTGACATATGCAAACATTTCCAAATCAAGTATTTAAAGAGTGTGGGTTTATTGCTGTGAAAGTTTTATTATTTGATGCATTTGGTTTCACTTTATTTGCGTTGTCTTTCATGTATGAATTATGCCACTTTATCTCGTACTACAAAGGTGACATCAAATGTATACAAAAAAATGCGTCAAATGTATAGCAAGCAAGTTTTCTTGTCTTCTAAATGTACTCTAAGAGACTCAAGTGGTTCATATGGGTAGAGCTCTCAGGATGAAAAAAATAGGGTAACTGTCTTGACCATTTGATCTGTATATATAGAAAAAAATATTAATTTTATGGAGATTTTGTGCCCTTAAGTAGTACTGTATTGCAGCTGATGTTTTGTGTGTTGTTACCAGGCACACAAAAGGTGTGACGCATTAACTGTGACAACCTGCGACTCTGCTGCTATTTCATGTTTCACAAACAGCTTATATTGTCTATAAACCTACAAATTAAGTTACAGCTGTTAGATACATCTGTATGCATCTGTAAGGTTGTGCTGGTTATACAAGTGGTCCTCAGGGAGATTTTCAGTCACCAGAGAAAAAAACATTGGCTAAATCCTTCTACCTCCAGAGGAGAGATGCAATAATTGAAGAGTAATAGGAGCATTTGCTTCTCCAATAAATGTTAGTGCTGTTTATCAGTTTCTTTGGAGCTTTCTCCTGTACAGTATGAATTTTATTTTGTCTTGGCTTCTGGTTTCTTGGGATATTTTCCTGTGAGGGAGTTCTAGCTTGTTACCTCAAATTTAAGAGTATTGTTTAGGATGGCCATTCACTGTCAACTTCTTTTCACATTATTGTCATTTTCAGAATGGTTTGAAGACACATTTCACAGAACAAGGCTTCTTCTTTGAACTGTGAAAGCACTCTGTCTCCATTTACAATAAATCCATGAATGAAGATACAACTTCTGTGACTAAAATTATATTTTCATCCATGTAACTGGACTTGTATTTTTTCCCATAAATAAAGTGATTAAAACTGTGATGAGTATTTCATAGAAAGTTATCATGGGTTCAATGAGTAGCAATAGATCAGTGAGCTAAGCTTCTACAATTATATTTCAAGAGACAGTTTTCCATAGAATTTGTCATAAAACAACCAGTTCTCCAGAGACTTCCACGTTGAGCTTCAGATGAGAAAAAATGTTCCTAAAAGCTCCAGTATTTATAAAGCATTAAATTAAAAAAAAATTTTAAAATTAAATTAATCAAGAAATTAATTTTTGAAAGAATTCTTCTGCAGCTTCCTATAAATTTCCTACATATTTTAAAATTTGAAACAAAATCAAAGCAACTCAAATGCAGAAATTTTTTAAATTTCATTGCAGTCACAGTCCTCATGCAGTGTTAGAAATATGACCTTTGCCCTTCAGCAGCAGTTCTTGCTTGAGATGTAGCTTTTGCGTTTAATTGCTTGACTTTTGCTGTGCTCAGATGGGGCTGTTGGTTCATTCTGGTAGAGTTATGATGGGCATCTCTTTTATTTGAGGTTTAACATTTCTGTATAGGCTTCACGCTAAGCCACCTATCCTATTGTGTCGTAGTATAGATCTAACGGAATTTGAACTACATTGTTTACAGTCCGTTATAGACTTTGACTCCGTTCTGAAAGTATCTTTCAAAAGATATTGAAAGTATCTATCAACAGAAAAGCTGTATATGGGCAGCTGTGGATATCGGGATTTGCAGGGCTCTGGACAGTGCCTTTGTTTTAGCTTTTGAAATGGCAAATACTTTGGTAAAAAACCAGAACCCATGATAAATGCCAGATCCCAGCTTTCCTGAAGAATCATCTTATCTCTATATGAAGAGCTCAGAACTGTTATATTTTTATTTTATTTTCAATCTTCTAACAAGAATAATTAAATACGATCTTGGTATTAAGTAAGGAAAAAAAAATTGCATCAGTGGCTACTAAAACATTTGCCATTTTGCTTTCATTGACAGCTTTTTGGAAACTGCAGCCTATTTCTGTATGAAACCAAAAATGGGAGAGAAAGAGGTGTCCCCACATTCTTTCTTCAGTATTTGGCATGAATTCAGTTCAGACTTCAAAGACTTCTGGAAGAAGGAAAACAAACTTATTCTTCAAGAAAGGTACATTTGTTTGTTTGTACAAAGGCTTTTCTCAGAGAATGTTATTGGGAGCAATTGCACAGCAACTAGTTAGCCTCACTTCATTAGCACACAACCTATTGAATGCCTTTTGGAGTTTTTTCAGGCTTTTTTTTTTTTCCCTTAATAGTTATAATTTTTGAATGGGATGTTAATATCAATTTGTGATCAAGCTTTTAATTACCTGAATGACATTTTTGGTAGAGCATGTAACTACTATGCTACTTTGAATCCAGGCAATGGGAGACTTGTTTTATGTCTGAAACTTGATTAAAGATTTCCCATTAGCATATTTAATGAAAATTAGTCATGGCATCAAGACATGATACACTGTAAATATTTTTACAATGAAGGTGGGAGAAGGGCAACAGAAAGAAAGTTAATTGACCATATTGCATATTGCAGCCCATGGACATGAGTACATGTAGTATACATGGCGTAAAGAAATGAGATAGTAGTTTTGAAAAATGACCTTATTTATTTTTTTTACTGTCTGCTCCATGTATTAGAAAACCTATGAAGTTTGCTTTCATCTGCATGCAAATATTGCATTGTTGTAACTTTTTGTTTATAGAAATGATACCAAGAATAATTCCATTGTATAAAAGGTAATAAATGCTGTGTAAGGACAAATTTTTTTAAAAAATACAGACATCAAAACTGTAAATGCTGTTGTATAATCCTACATCTGTCAGCAACCTGAGTGACCTCAGTAAACAGATAAAGAAGCTACTTCTGAGCCTTAACATTTATAGAATCGAAGCTTTATGTGCATTAAATTATTTGTATCAGTGCATGTGTAGGTAACTTGACAAGAACAGTCCTTATACAAGAGTACTGACCCTATGTAATGGTCACAGCTATCAGATTACTGCCCTGGGCAGTAACTGAAAACTTTCCTTAGGCACCTATATGATCAATGTCATGTATACCATATACATTTAGTGTAAATTAATAGATTTTGGAGCAGTTTCACAGTTAAAACTGGATTCTGCTCTTATTGCAAGACTGTGGTGCAAATGCACAGCACAGCAGCTCTCAGGGGATCTATTTCACTTTACTGACTGTCTGACTTAATTTAATGAAAATATGTATATCTCTTTGGAATTGAGTTGACAGTTAAATACTTATCTTTGGTCTCCTATGCAGGAATTTAGCTGCCAACTTAATACATGCTGATTTAATCTTGTATTTTTATAGAACAGGATTTAAGAAAAATATCCTTTTCTTGCCAAAATACTAGGCAATTTTTTCACAAAACAAACAAACAAAAACTCTCCAGAGGGGTGTCTTTGCAAAATATTTTTCTTTAAAGGACATTAACTAAATAAGCACAAAACCTCTTTTCTCCTATTTTTCTTAAACATCTAAAGCTTAAGAGAAGAATAAGCTTGTGATACGATCATTTAATTCTCTTTCAGTTCAATGTATGAATGTGCTAAGAGGATGTACTGAAGCAACAGAGAAAAAAAGTGGGTGCCAGCTGACCCCTTCTAGGGCAAGCATGGTTTTAGCCCAAAAGGAACTGAACATAGATAATCTACAAAATGGCTCTGGCTGCAGGATATGACAGGGAAGGGAAAGGACAGTGAGAAAGGAAACTGGGAAATCCCTAGGAAGAACAGCAGAGAGTCCCAAACCCAGACTGGGAGCTCTTGGGATAAAGGTGACTTTCCCAGGGACAAACAGGGCTGTGCAACTGCAGTCCAGGAAGTCACTGAGAATAAGATTGAAAATGATCCATTCTGAAAATCACAGATAGATTTGTGTTTTGAATGTTAATTTTTATTTGTCAAGTTTAAATCTTCCTCTCATTAGATTGTTTGTTCATCTGAAGGAGGGTTTGGACATTGGAAACCTTTGATGTCTTGGTTTGTGCTCACCTTTCAGAAAAGTTTGGCACAATGTTGTTTCATGTATGGCAAAGTCAAACTCTCTACATTGCCTTTAAGGAATTGAAGTATTTTGGCCAAATTGGTAGCAAGAGTAACCATTTTCCAAGTGAGAACAATTATCTTCATGAAAATGAAGAATCTTCTTTGGTAAAACAATTGTCTTATCAAAGCCCTTACATAGAAAATATTTTGCCTTTGGTCATAGTACCTGAAGTTCCCCTTGGGCTTTTTTTCTTGATTTTACTTATTCACTTTTCTTAATGAAAAACAAGATGCTGTGATGTGAAGTTGTCTTGGTATTGAGAAGCCAATGGTGAAAAATCTGATAGAAAAATAAGTATTTCCCAAAGGTGTAAGAATGTACAACATGGTGGTTTTCAAAAATCTCAGCCTAGATCAACAGATCCATAGGTGACAGAAATCTGAAAATTGCCTATTGCCACCAAAATAAAAATTATTATTTCAAGAAACTAGATTTTCCTCTTTAGTTGATGTTCTTGAAAGTTTTTCTGCTTCTAAAGATGAAGAGCAGGCTGGAACATTAATGGTCAAAGTAACTTTCTGTAGTTTTTGACTAGCACTAAAATCAAGTGACAAATATGGTGAGACTTTTTAAAGTATTGTGGTATGTCACCTTTGGTGAATTATTTACCGGGTTGCTGCCTCATGAAGCATACTTTAATTATCATAATTATTTATAGAATGTATAACTTATTCCCTTTTTGATCATCTTTCTTTCTCACCCCTGGTGGGTTTTGGGGTTTTTTTGTCTCTTCTCCCTCCAATTTAGTGTTTAGTTTAATAAAACTTTATGCAGTGGGCAATGTTTCTAGAATATTTTATAGCCCAGTTTACATATGGACTGTGTAGGGTAAGGAATTACTTGTTAATAGAGGCTGTTTCTTGTTTAGTCTCTGCAAACACGAGTCACGCTGTTTTACAACAATTTACCCAAAGGCTTTTCATAGATGGTATTTCCTAAGGTGGTGCTACTTTTTGTTACCGACAGACTAAAAATGTATGTTTTAAAGAAAGCAGTCAGCCAGTTCTTATTTTAAACACTTTTCACTCGGCATTTCAACTCGGTATATTGGTTTGCCAGGCATTTATATGTAAAAGATAAACACTGGAGTGTCAGACTTCATATTTCCTTGCAAGATGAGGAAAAAGAAAAAAGAAAAATGGTGCAAGGTTAAAAATATTTTTTTTTCTGAAGTTTTCTACTGCTTTCACTCAGTTTTCTTTCTTGAAATAAAGCAGAACTGGAAAATACCAGCTATAGAGAAAATTATGGATGCTAAACTGTTAAATACAGTAGCAATAAAAAGAAAAATGCACCTGAAAATTACAGTGAAAGCATAGGTCTGCCAAAAGGCTTTCTGAATAGTACTAAATTTTGTGGTCATATGGAGCATGTTTTGAGTTTTTAATAGTTGTGAGCATTGCCCTTGCATGGTATATTTAAAGTCTCACTGGTAATTGATGCTTTGCATTCATACTTTGAAATCACTTGAAAGATACCTGTCAGTGGGGCTTGCTCTTCACACATGATCAGCAAGAAAGCAAAGAGCTGACATCTTTCATCTAATATTTTTCAATGTTGTTTGAAAGAAAAAATTATTTTGAACCTTGCAAGCTTCCTGTTCAGCATCCTCATTATCTATACGTGTATATCAGTTCCTGCATACCCTAAGGTGCAATCTCTGAATACATATTGTCAGATAGTGCACAGCTGCAGGGACAGCTGTGCAAAAGTCTCACCTTCTTAGGAAAACTCACACCACCAATCTTCAAATGCCTTTTTTTCTCCAGTAGTGAGAACAGGTGTCTCTTATGAAGTGACCTATAAATCTATTAACTCTTTTGTCATTAATCTCTTTTTCCTCCCATCCCAGTTTCTTTATATTTCTGAGGTATACATATTCAATGACAAGTTTCACTATTTCAGTCTAGCGCTTCTGTGAAAGCAAGAAGTATTTTAATTTTTCTTGACATCCAGCAAAGGCCTACAGAACTGTTGACCCAACCCTACTGCTTTCCTAGGAACCAGGAAACGATAGCCAGTCCTAGGAATGAAAAGCTAAAAGAGCTTATGAGGCAACATCTACTAAAACCCTATGGAGGGTTATAGCTTGAAAAGTTATGATCAGTTTACAAAAGAGAGGGATAAAGGGACAGATATAGGTGGCTCATAAGTGTGTACATAAGGTATATATTGCTCATAAGCTCAGCATGGCCCTTGCCTTTATGAGAAGTTGTATCACTGAGCAGAGACTTACTGGGTCAGAGATGCCAGCAGAGGAGAATTCATCAGCAGGCTCAACATGAGGGGAAAATTCTGTAAGTCCCTGCTATCTTGCATCACGCTAAGCTTAAGAATTTATTTTTGGCTGACTTTATTCAACCCTTTAACTCCCACAATAAATCTTTGACACACTGAAAATAAACTAAAAAAAAAAAATGCACTCATCTCTCAAATGTAGAAGTTGCCCATTCCTGTAAGAATAGCAGTTCAGCTGGCACCTGGTGTGTCACACTGTGGATATCGAGATGAAAGGGAGATTCCTGGCCAGCGTGTCTCCACAGCTCATTGATCTCCCTCTGCAGAAAGACTGGTATGTCTCCCTACAGACTCCTCGGCAGGATGATTTAAAACTTGCTGTTGAGCAATTTTAAAGTCTGGCATTGGATAGCTGTACATTGCACAGTGAGGAGTGCATTGGTAAGCTGCCACTTCTGCTTGCAGAGGAGGGCATGAAATCCCATAGCATGAGCAATATCTTCACAGGGTAGTTTAAGGGATATTTTGTTAACGCTTATAATAGGAACCAGTGAGTCAGACCTGAGAGTGAGAAATCAGGGGACATGGGAATATGCACTTGCAAAGACATGTGGAAGGGACGGAAAGAGTAGAAAAATGTGTATGGAGTGGCAACATGAGAGGGAAATGATGAAAATGTGGAGTATGTTTAGTGGGGTCACATTTTGCTTGGTGTGCTGTTGTAATGCCAATTAAAATCTCCAAGTGTTATGTTAGTAAGTAGTTACGGGGAGATACATGTTTTGACATGTGAATATAAGTCTTGGCATCCTTATTTCTCTCTAATCAACTGAGTGGCATGCTGGTAGGCTTGGTTTTACCACTTATCATGAGATTTCAAAACAGAATGCAGCTTACTCGACTTTGATTTGAATAATTTAAAGAAACTTCAGTTTTTGAGAGTGTTTCAAAATTTTAACTTGAATAAAATATTTTTTTCTGATCAGAAATTACTGTTACAGGCATTGGAAAATCTACTTAAAAGAAGCCCAAAGACACCAAAGATTCAGAAGCCTAGAAACAGTCCTTTGAGGCAGTGCCTCACAAAAAGGCAATTTGCTGTCCAGCTGAGAGAGGTTGCTCAACATTTCAGTACTTTCTTTTTCTTCCTTGTGCACTTTCAGCAATTAGACCTTTTTTAAAATGAAAACACCATCATTTTTCAGTGGAGGAGAGCTGAAAAACTTGCATTATTAGCATTGCATTTGAGGGAGAACTTTGTGAAAAAATAAAAGCATTTGAAGATAAATTTTTCAATCTGTATCTTTGGTGGAAATTTCTTTCAAATATTTTAGTTTAACATTTTTAAGTAATGCTGTGTTTTGCAAGGCAAGAACAAATATTTCAATTTGCAACTGTAAGCTGACTGGTGCATATAAATAGTAAACTTGAACAAAGTGAAGGATCTGGTAAAAACCTAATTCCAAATCTGTGACCTTTCCTATTTTTTGTGATTTGCATAAGGCCATATTCCAGAATACTCCCACATAAACAGCCACAGGGCTTTTCAGCAGTCTCTTTTTTATTTACTTGGTGATGATGTTGTACCATGTTGGCTCATTACATTGCATCCTAGTATGTTGTGCATAAAAGGAGAAAGATAGCATCATCTCATAATGAAGTTATGATAAAAATCAGCCCAACATAATCAATAGATATTTGTATACTGGTGAAAATAGAATTACACCACTAAAAATTTAAATAGGATTTTTGACAAGAGGCGCTACATTTTCTATACTTGTTAAATGTTTTCATTCCCAGGCAGAGGAATTACATTGGCATTTGAGGTGCAATAAGATATTGTAATGTTTTAAAAATAAGCATCATTTCTCATTAAAACATTAGTCCCCTAAAGTTTGAGATGCTCACAAAGACTTAAAATCTACTGTAACCCAGACTGACTCTGAACTACTGAAGATGTTGGATTCCTTGGTTCCTGAGAGTTTGCCAAACCTGTGAATGGAGTTGGTATAATAATGACAATATCCCGTAAGTTTACGAGTATGGCTGTGTGCATGCATTATGGCATAAGTACAGGGAATAGGCTAACAGGGGTTTTCCCATCTTTGGAAAGAGTCTCACTGTGTCTGCATTTATTTTGAGTCATTGCATAATTATGAATGCGCACCTTTTGATGTGATTATTTTCACCTGATGTAGCAAAGTTGAAGGTCTCTTATTTTCCTGTCTCCTACACTGGAGATCTCTAATTCTGTTGCTCTCCAGCTGACTTCTATGCAAGTGATCTATTCACTCAAGTCTCATTTTTGCTTGTACTGCCAATCTTGTAGCTATCAATCCCTGTACACCCAATGTAGCAACTCATCTGCCCAGAGTATGTCTCCATATCCTCTTTAAGATAGTCTCCTTCTCCATTTCTCATTCTCTTTTACACACTGCATTTTTCCTTCTTTTACCACATCTGCTACTTAAAAATATTTTACAGCAAACACGTGGTTTCACATTTCCATTCACTCGCCCGTTTCCTTTCTTCTGCCTGCTGATTATGTTACTGGTTTTACCTCACCTCCAGTCTTGTTCCCTTCCCTTATCATTTCCTGTTGAACTTCCTAACCAAACAGCCCAGAACGCAGCCAGCTTCTTGGAGAACAATCTGGTTTCAGCTCCAAGAAAAACAATGGAAGGTGATGACTATCTTTTCTTAGAGCAATCTTAATTTTCATATGCGAAGTCTGTAGGAAAGTGATTTCCATCTTGCCTGAAGGTAGGCAGGTATAGCCTGAAATATTGGCCACTTTGACAAGAAAAAAAAGCACAAATTTGATGAATTTGATGGCAGAAGTCAGGAGATTTATTTAAGTGGGTATGTGCACATTTGCATTTTGTTAGAATCATAGCCATCCTCAACAGTTTAATTTTTTACATCATTACATTTTCAAGATGAAATTTTCTAAAATGTTAGTTATCATCTTTAAAACGTGTTTCAACACAGTATCCCTTTTTTTATATATGCACATCTGTGTATGCCTGCACAGATAAGAGCAGTATGTCTGCACAGATAAGAGCAGAATCCCTAGATCACCAAAAATATGATTCCCAGATACTCAGTTTCACGCAGTTCTATTTTTTAATTTAAATTCTTTCAGAATATTTTGAAATGTGCAGTGGTTTACAGTAAGACTCTGCAAATAGGAAGGTCTCGTTTTCATTTCATTTGGCCTCAATTTCAGTTGGCCTCCAAACATTATTTTAGGCCTATTTGACATGATGCACACTGGAGAAAATCTGAAATGCATTCTCCGAAGTCCACTCTACATCGTTGACAGAGGAGGGATCTTATTCAGGGTCCTGCTACAGGTTAGTCTGTGTTAAGTGGCCAGATTAAAACATTTTAATCTCTCCATCCTTGGTCCTCTGACACAAAGTGTGATTAATCACTGTGTCTTCCAGCCAGCCATTGTCTGCCTTGTGGTCCTTGAAGTAACCATGCAAGGAGCTGGCAGGGATGTCAAGATTTTCAAATACCTAATCTCTTTGTTGGTAGGCAGAGGTTAGGATTCATCAGCCAGTTTGATGGGACTAGGTACGTTACAATGTGCTTATCATCTGTATAATGTCTTTGCGGTCAGTTACTGAATCATGTCTATGTCATCACTTCAACCCTTTTGGTGTGAAGCTTAAAGGGCTGCATTTTTTTTTTACTCTACTTTCATGTTAGGAATTTTAATTTTCCTTTGTGTTGTTTTTGCTAAAGAGAAAGTCCTTAGCAAAAAATAATTTCAATATTTTAGTAACTGAGTCAAAGAATAAAATATAGGCACATTGCTCTGGTAGAGTTTTCAAAGAAAGTTTTAAAGCTTTCTGTTCCTGAAGTCTTAAAGACATCTGGCACTTGATATTTTTGCTGAGGGTTTTTTAAATTCATTTTTATTTGTAAAGGTACTATAATTATTGTTATTATTATTATTATTATAAACCAGATATCTCCAACCCAGACAAACCCATGTAAAATAGTTTGGCAACACCCCTATTATTTATCTAATACAAAGCCCTTAGTGTTATAAAGGAGATTGGTCTCAGCTTTGTTTTATGTTAAAAAACACAGAATATCTGCAGGAAAAAACATCTTTTGGTTTTCGTGAACTATGCTGTCGAACTGTAAAAGTAATGTATGCCTGAGTTTCTCATGGAAGTTTTTGTGAACAGCTCTATCTAAGGCGTTGAACCTTTCAGCCTTCTCCCTGTGCTTACAGTTGTCATGTTGTGGTGCTCGCTAGTGAACTGTGCGGCTACCAAGCCAAGATGGAGCCAGTAGGAAATGAATCTGTCTGCCACAGATACTTCAGACAAAATTATTAATGTTTAGTGGCAGGAAAGTGACCCGCCTCTTCCCTCCTCCAGCAATGGGCTGAATGATGACAGAAAGTCTCTAAGCTTTGATAAGGTTGTGGCCAGGCTGGCTTTTGGTCAAGAAGGTAGATAAAAATACTCTTTCTTTAGAGTTTGTAAGGATGTCTGGTTTCTTTTTCCTGAGTGTGTGCCAAAGTGTAATTTGCTTATTCCTCTTGCAGACTGTCTTTAAACTTAATCATAGTTTGTATGTGTTTGTCTCACAATACAGATGAGGTAGAAGGAGGAGAAAGTGCTGGAGAAGAGTTCTTATTATGATGGAAATAAGAAATTACTTCCTTTGTTATGGGTGACAATTATTAGACTCTGAATCCTAAGTAGCAAATTTCAAGACCTTAATTCTTGGGCTCTATAAGTGACTGGCTGTTCATTCACTTGTAGATTTTTATGGGATTTTTTTTGACTGATCCATGGATTGCCCAATATTGTACATTCTCTACATGTTTTCTTATTGTTGAGACTGTTTGGAAGTATATCCTTTCTGAAATAATGCAATCAGTGCTTTAGCTAAATTTCATATTTAAGGAGTTATATTTGTCCAGACTTGCATTATGAATGCTCTTATTAAGGATTTATAGTATCTGCCCTGATTGTGATGCTGGGCCCACTGCTGTTAATACCTCTGCTCTTCAAATTGCTACAGTGAGAGTTGGGCAACTCTCTGGTTGTCTAGGCTGAGGAGACTAGTTTTTGTATGATTATGTTCTCTTTAAGACAAAATCAAGAAATTATTTAGGAGAAGTAAAAGGCATAACCTGCTGAAGGTAATACAGCTGATGTTATCTTTCCTATCAAACTGATACACTCACTTCTAAGACAGAATTACATGAGATGGGACAAGGCTTGATAGCAAATGAACCAAAGTTAGATTACTGAAAAAGAGTGAGTTTGAGAAGCAGTTGAAAAGTATGAAGTGAGGCAGTTTGAGCATCAGTCTAGCAAAGCAGCTTAGCATACTATAAGCTTGCATACAATTCCCATCACACTTATCAAGTTAACTGTACCACCTGATCTCTTCAAGAGCACATCATGTCCCTTGTCACCTCCATCTTACTCACCTACTCTCAGGTCATGCCTTGAGCATCTATACTGCTTCTGGGTATCTGATCGCTCTAGAGAGCAATGGCTCTATAAAGGGACCAAACAGCCTCTGTAACAGAAAGTAGCGCAGAACTAAATAGTTTAAGTAGAGAGGTTGTGGAGTCTCCTTCCCTGGAGGCATTCAAATCCTGCCTGGACATGTTCCTGTGTGATCTTCTCCAGATGATCCTGCTTTAGTAGGGAGTTGGACTAGATGATATCCAGAGGTTTCTTCCAACCCGACCATGCTGGGATTCCATGAAATAAAAACAAATCTTCAGAACAATAAATAAATCTACAGACATGCCTGCCTTTGCCTAAGGGTCATAATTCTCAGGAACTGGGGAACACCCACCTTCCTTAGACTATTTTTCCACAGCCTCCCCTGGTGGCAGCCTATCTTGCCACACCCAGCCTGGCAATTGAACTCCTACTCCTTTCCTAGGAGTGTCCTTTTAACTGTTTCACGCTGTTCGAGCTCTGTATGGTTGAAGCAGTGGTGTCACTTTGGCATGAGGCCTAGAAGTATGCCATTGTTGGCCATCCCTCCCCTTTTTGCAACTGCTGGGAGGCTCTCAGATTCATAGCTCTTGCATTGTTTTCTCCAAGTACCTTCTTCCCTCCTCTCAGTATTGAATTAGAACCATTAATTTCTTCATGAAGCTCCAACAACTCACCATAGTTGAATAGCTAACCCAGTCTTTCTGATATAACCATTAGCGTTCATACGATTTTTGCACCTTTTGGTCTTAGGTTATTAACTTGCACCTCCCAGCTGATCAGGGTCTCACTGAAGTCAGTGGAAAATAGTGTAGGAAAAGCCTGAGCTAGAGGAAGGTATTCAGGAATTTGCCACTGGGAGAAATATGACTTTGACTTGAATCAGGCATGAGTTGATAGAAGCAAGGTGATTTTGCCTAAATCTTCTTAGTTTCATGGACGGGAAGATGAAGAATCATTCAGGGCCAGTAGAGAAATCTGAAAAAGTTGAAAAAAATTGCCAGTGGAAATTGAATGTTATTTTCCAATAGAATTAAGACTGTTGGCCTTATTTCAAAGGTAACCTTTTATCTGCTTTTCTAGATCTTGCAGTTTAAATGGCACTGATGTTCATATCAAAGCACATGCTTTTGCTCTTCCAGAAGGATTAGTTTACTTTAATTTTACATTTAATAAAATCCTAATTTAGTTAAATGATCAGTCTTCAGAAAATACACTTGCACACTGTAGAAACTGATACCAGTTCCACTGGTTTGTGATCATAGCCTGTGGAAGGCTAATGATTGCCTTCGCCCCTATATTTCACCAGTTTGCTGCCTATTCTTTTACAGATGCAGCTGTAGACTTGTACAGTTTTCCATGCTTCAAGTTTTAACATGGTGATAAACTAAGGCTCCTAACCATAACCTTTTGCTGTGCTATCTGTACATTTCTAAGGACATTTCTTGCTGAGGAAGCATACCTATAGGTCATATTGGCTATAGTGAGGCTCCATCCAACCACTTGAATCTTCCTGCATGGAGAGCAGGATGGGAGCCAAGAGGCAGCGAGCTGTCCCAAACCCACCCAGTGAGTCAGTGGTATGGCTGGAACTGGAGCTGGGCGGCTGCTAGCTCTCAGCTTTATTTTCAGTGCAGTAGGGAGTAAAGCTTCTCATCTTCTGCATTCCCAGTGGTATGAATAAATAAGCTCAAACTCCAAGGAATTTCTCAAGACTTCCCAAAAACTTCAGGACTGCAATTGTACTTGTGAGACCAGAACCTTTTACATCATCCTAAAAAAATGGGTAGCACAAGCTCACGGTTGTCATTTATCAGTCTGGAGGCTGTAGATCATTTTTCCAAGTGCAATCTAAGGGACATCAAAGTTCTGACTTCCTCCCTGAAAACATAGCGTTGTTATTCTCATTTTTCTGTTTCAGGCAGGGACAGCCTTTCTCTTAAACTGCTATTTCTCCAACAGAGGCAGATTATTTAGAGATGTTACACTGACAACGACACTTAATAGGACTTGCTTTTTAGAAAATAACCTCTATCACTGCATTACCCACAGTTTTATTCTGTAAAAGGATTTTTGTTCTGAATTAACGTAAGGCCCCCAGAGAGCTGTGCTGTCATACAACCTGGTATGTTAGGCAAGCAGTGGGCAATTTGTCCTTGACAGGGAATATTTAGATGGGACAAAGACTGGAACTAAAGATTCCTTGCCATTTCCGGAGAATAACATCTGGATCTGTGTGAACTGGTTTGGTAAATATTTTTGTATGTTACATATGCTGTCATTTGCATGATGAGTCATCTGAATACCTGCATATATTACATTGCTTCTATAAAACAGTCATTTTGATAACGTCGATAGTGCTTGTACAGTCCCCAGGATTTGATACTTATCTACTCCCAAGTAACATCTCATTTTCCTATTTAAATGATGTCTATCAGTGAAAGCAGCCAGCTATAGTGGTATTTGAAAAAGAGGAAATTGTATGATAGGCATGCTATTTCATACCTAACTTTGCAAGAGTGGCTTTTAATGGGTTGGAATGTGTCTGACTGTTTGGAAAATATCATGGGAAAATCAATGTCCCAGATACTTTTCCTCCTTCAGATGTAAGTAGACACGAAGCAGAAGAAAAGGTAACATTTTAGGAAAATGTCTTTGAATTTTACTATGTTCTATATCATTCCCATAAGTTTCAATTTAAACCTATTCACCACATTTTGGCTGCCACTTTTACTGAATCTATTTAAATATACTTTAAAGGTGAATTACTTGGCTGCTTGATGTTTTTGTACTATATTATGCTGCAGCAAGCTATCTGATTTGCAGTCTATAGATAGAGTGTTACAGCTTGAAAACCATAGAATTCAGTACCTTTTTTCCCTGACCTGTGCACATAAAGGGTCTTCCTACACTAATAAACTAAAGGCCATCAAATGAAGGGAGCAGCTCGCTGGAAGTGCTGGAAAAGAACTGACATTAAAATTAATTTTTGAAAGTATAAATTTGAAACTTATGAAAAGAATGAGGTGTGTCTGGTGAAGCTGGATAAAGGAGAGATTAATGCAAAGGCATTTTTTCTAATGTGCTTAGCAGACCTAGCTGGAGTCGTATTTTCAAAAACTGGCCCTTACCATACACACAAAAAATATTTTAAAATAATAGTAACACAAAGCTTGATTCTCACATTGCCTTGTGTAGGCTCAGTGAAATAGCAGACATGCAAGGGGTCTGGAGATGAATCGCAAGGAAACGAGCCAAGGATATATAATTTCTTCAATATCATTTTAGTGTTATTTCTTTTTTTTCCCACTGTTGGATAATGATGAAAAGACAAAGTAAGCGCCATCTAAAGTCTACACTGTTGGCAAGAGCAAGCCAATATAGGATTTACATTTTAATTTTCTACTTATTTATAAATAATATTATCGTGTCTCATTAAAAATTTACGTATTTCACACCATTTAATGAAATCACATAGAAAGGGTTTATGTAAATCTTTGAAGATCAAAGAATTCATAACTTAAATCTATATTATCAGTGTTTCAGTAACCACATGTGTTTGTACGGTTGATCTACAAATTGAGTAAAAATAGTAAAGAAAGGTTTTGCAGAGTGCCATTGAACCCATCACACTGGTTCTGGCAGGCCTCCAATTGGAATATAATTTGGTACCACATCCCAAGTCAGGAAGCACCAAGAAGTAGATTCTCGTTTCTGGAACCTGCTCTTCTCTTTACATTCAAGCAGCCCAAGTGCTTTCACCTCCAGTGGTCATGGAAGCTTTGCTGTGTGCCCTCAGTTTTGGAAAGAGGGAGACGTGCATAGTGATGTGCACCACCTTGGGAGTAAAAATCATGCTCTTTAATAATGATTCCCCTGTTTTCCATTTTTATTTTAAGTTAGAGAGTAAAGGCTAGAAATTTCAGTTAAAGAGTTTTGCCATTTTAAATAGCAAAACAAACTGGGTGAAAGGGAAGATACCTCAGTAAGAACCTTGGTTTAAACTCTAGTTGAAGTACTGAGATTGGGAATGGATGAAGAATGATTATTAAATAGTTGTAAAAAAGAAAAGAAGCTTTCTTAGTAGTGTTTGGTATGAATGTTCTGAAAGATAATCTTCATGTCATCCAGTATTTTAAATCTTGATGTATTTGAATCCTCACCAATAGAAAGTACTGATTGTTTTTAACTAGAAGTGATTACAGCATTGATTATGCCTGTCCTTGTAAGTGCCTGAGCCTGATGGTATGGCAACAGCCACAGAGCACAAGTGCTATTTTGTGGAGCACGCTAAGGAAAATACAGGGAATATTGTGTCCTCAGGTCTAAATTTGTAAGTTATATACTGCGCAGTCTTTCCAAATAGCTTTGTTCTAGAAGAATATGCATAAATTATGTCTCTCTTCAGAGTTAAAGAAGCAGAGGAAGTCTGCAGGCAGAAAAAGGGGAAGTCGCTGTACAATATAAAACCAAAACATGACTCTGGAATTGTAAGTAAAAACTGCAGCTATATTTTTGTTTCCATCCCTCATTCTACCTTTTTCTCTTTGCATTTTACAAGTATGTTATTTTTGATGTTTGTTTTCATTCTGGAGTTTCTTTTTTGTTGGGTTTTTTTTCAATGTTTAGCATTTTCATAAAAGGTGTTAGGTTAACAAACTTGAATGCTGCCTGTGAATATTACTCCACAAAATAGATGGAGCACAAGCAAAAGCAGTGTGTTATTGCTGCAAGGCAGCTCTGGTATTTAAATTTATTCAGGGTATATTCGCTGTCATTCATACAGTTTCAAAATATATGGAAGAATTGTGATAGTTACGCATTTTTCAAGTAGGATCCCTGTATCAAATACTAGTGGCTTCTGTTCCACTAATCAGGATTTGTTTGGAATACAAACCTTAGAAAAAGATAATACTGAAAAGGATAATACATTCTTCTGAAAACAGGTAAATTAATGATACTCAAGGAGTAATTCTAGTCATTCAATTAAACTTTTTCATTATGATTGCCAAAGCATTGCTAGGATCATGACTGATTTTACAGAAAATTAATATTCCTCTAGTGCATAATTAACCTGGCACCTCACACTAAAATTACACCTGTAGCAACTTTACAATTGTATTTGTAAAATATTATTGCTCTTCTCAGTGATAGCCAAGGACAGGACAAGGGGCAACGGGAGCAAGCTGGAGCATAGGAGGTTCCATGTGAACATAAGGAAAAGCTTTTTCACTGTAAGGGTGACAGCACTGGACCAGGCTGCCCAGAGAGGTTGTGGAGTCTCCTTCTCCGGAGACATTCAAAACCCATCTGGACGCGTTCCTGTGTGACCTAGTCTAGGTGATCCTGCTCTGGCAGGGGGGTTGGACTGGATGATCTTTCAAGGTCCCTTCTAACTCCTAACATTCTGTGATTATAACAGAAGATTCTTTTCATGTGTCGTCTCTGTCTGTCTCCACTAAGGCATGATTTAATTCTTTTGTGCTTTGTAGTCACAGCTATGTTACCTGAAATGAAGCAGATGGCAGTTTACTGTAGTCGAAGTAATATCATGTAACACAAGTAGAAATAATACTGCATTTATTGGTTCTGATTCTGAATATTTAGGGAATGTTGACTGTGCCACAAGATACATAAATGGAGTAACAGCTTAGCTAGGAATGATAAACTAGATTTTATTTTATCATTTTTATTTAAAACCGGATGAAGATGTCATTTTAAAAAAGCCAAAAACTAACTAACATTGATTTGGATTTCTCCATCTCACATATATCTTGTTGCATGTAAAGATGCAGAGAGACTTTTAAATTTTTATTTTTTTTTAATAAATAAGTATAGGCTTAATTACTCCTGTGTCATTATCATTATTAGTTGCGCTAAAACTGGTACTTTCCGCGTTACTGAAAATTGGATAGAGTGAAAAGGAAAGTAAACAAAAATATTTCACAAGCACTGTGTAGCGGCAATCTTCTTCAGTTCTAGCTTCAAACGAAATTTATTTGTGAGGTCAATGCTACAGTCAGTATAACTGAACATTACCCTATATATTTCTGTGCTTTTCATGTTTGTGTGGCATGGTTTTATGTATACTGAATCTTCTGCTTTTTAAATTTTATTTTCTTTTTCAGAAAGCAAAGATAAGTATGAAAATCTGAGAGAAGAAAAGCAAAAGCCATTGTTACCTGGTTGCCAAAACTCAACATGCCTGTGGGTGGGGAGCGAGGGGGAAGGAAACAATACCATCTTGATCATTTGCTTTCTTGACCTTTTTGAATTTGCTTTTTGTTCACTAGAGTTTTCCACCAATTGATGTGTTGTTGTACATTCATTCACGAATGTAATCACTTTAATGAGTGCCCAGCAATAGACTAGGTATGGACTTGAAACACCTTCCCTGGACTCTGTATCTCCTTTGCCACTCAAAAATGATATTTTTGTAAAGTGTATGGTATATTAAAAATAGGCCAAGTCAGCATGCATAAAAAACAGCATCTGCATCAGTTCTGAACATGCTGAAAATTACATTAAGTTGAACTCCATAAGAATGCTACTCAATGCAGTAAAACATTTCCATTCCTACTGGCAACATCTGTCTAACACCAGTACTTCACGACACTACACTTAGATTAGGAAAAGAAATGTTACTCCTAGTGAATTGTTTGTATCCGTTTCATGTCGGCATTTGTAGTTTGTATTTTGAATCGTTAAGTGCTGTTTATACAGTATAATCGATGCTTTCTCAATTGTTTGGTTGCCCTTCATGACTAAATATTTGTGGAACAAGATGTTTACTGTAACTATCTTTAAAATCGATAAAGCAGTATACTTTTACTTCATCTTTTGCCAGATAGTGAATGCCAGGTGGTATGGGGGTCAGAAATCCAGCATTAAAAAAAAAAAAAAAAAAAGAGTAAGTGAAAAGCAGGAAAATACAGAAAAGCACAGAAGTATGATAAGAGAGTATGAGAGAGATTTGGCTATTATAGTTTGTTACTATATAAAGCAGCTAATACTTTTACATGAATTTTAGAAGGTATAGTATAGTTTTAACTGCTGGTCACTTAAGTCAGACAGGCTTTTGGCCACATGTATGTGACTTTCCTTTTGGAATTAGCTTTACGGTTAATTTAAATCTCCTTTAGAGAGCTGTTAAAAGATGTACATGGGGACTGATATTTATGGAAAACAGTAGCCAATTTTAGTGACAGAACACAGACTACCAAAACTAATTGACACCAATTTCACACTTAACAGTACCACAGACTTTTCCTCCAGGCTTCAAGTGCCCCTGACTAGGAGGTTAATGGTTGAAATCTATGACTTAGGGCTTCCATTTTAGACCACATGCTTAATTCCTGTTTGCAACCCAGAATTTACTGTATCAGTTTTGATCTGCTCAACTGATAACAACCTCTTCCTCTAGTCCTAATTAAAGACCCCCAAAGCAATCTGCCCAATCAATAACATTTTTCCTTCAAAGCACACCCTTCCTGAAAGCAGGGTGTGTACAACTGAATTGAATGCACGTGCTCACAAGTGTGGAGCCTGAAAGATGCTGGGATAAGGCAAACAAGGTCTAACCTGTTGGGTTGCGTTATTCTCCGTCTAATTTAGCACATCGAGAGCCATTCTGAGCTGTCCAGAGGTTAACGTACCCCACAGGGTGTCATTGAAGGAAGTGCGAAATATGACCTCAGGAATCTGTTACTATTCACATATATACCAAGCACTAGAAAAAATGGAGTCTTTTTCACTATGCAAAAATCAAGTCTCCTGTTGCTGACAAACCTATGTGAAAAATCTGTACTCATAATAATTACTGGCAGGGATATAAATTACCAAGAACGGAGTTC
This sequence comes from Mesitornis unicolor, assembly GCF_000695765.1. Taxonomy (NCBI): domain Eukaryota; kingdom Metazoa; phylum Chordata; class Aves; order Mesitornithiformes; family Mesitornithidae; genus Mesitornis; species Mesitornis unicolor. Next base: position 85,049 of record NW_010157349.1, read on the forward strand.
TAAAATTTTGTGTTGATGGGAGTAACATTACTATTTGGGAAGTGAAAAGATTATTTGCTGTTACAACTAACTTACGGGGAAAAATCTTTAAAAAGTAAAGCTATTTTAATGGCACTGATTCAAATCCATGTTTGTATTTATGTAAACAATAGTCTTTTCCTTTTAACTTTGCTCCTAAGTGCAAGGATACAGTAGCATGTTTTCATTTGTAGCCTTCCTGTTCCCTTCAGTACCTACAGTCTGTATATTACTATACTAAATGAAATAATAGATCATCTAACAAAGACCACTATGTGCAATACTGTATTTAGTGTTTCTATTTCAATTTTTTAGAATGTTAATTTATATGAAAATAAAAGGAATAATGATTAAATAATTGCCTTCTCTCTTCACTGTCAGGCTATGTTGTGGTTCGCTAGCCGCTGTTCACTCCTCGAGCATCACATCCCAGTCAGGCTCCTGTGGTCAAGGGAAAACCTTTTTGAAGGAAGCAGTGGAAATGGGGTTTCTCTTTCCTTGTCTTTGGGAAGCACAGTGACAATAACATCCAGTTATGTGGATATATACCTCTTCCCCAGGTGGTGGTGTGTATATATATAACTATATACATATATGTGATTTATGTCATCAAAGTGTTGTCCACCAAGCAGGTAGGACTGTCACATGCATACATACCACCCTTTCCACTGAATCTGTCTCATAGCTGTTAATGTTACTCACAAGCCTTGCTCTCTGAAAAACAGTGTTGAAGGCTGACAGCAGCTGGTGGTACCATGTTATGATCTTAAGATACAAGCTGCTACATAGATTATTTCTTTTTCCCCATTGCATGTTACTGAGGACCAGCCTATTTGGTTGAACATGTCTCTCTCATACAGCTTCTCTCCAGCCTGTTTTCAAGCATCCATACAAAGCAGAGTAGCCCACTGTGTGCAGCAGCAAAGTTGACCCACAACACTTCCAGAGTAGAATCCCAACGTAAGATTCACTCCTGCTTTTATTTCAGTGGCACACTCAGCTTTTTACAGAATTCAAAACTAATGTTATTTTGTTTGTCTGGGTGTGCTTTAAAGAAGTCGAGCACCCCATGGGTCCCATCTTCCCCCATTTACTGCAACATCAAACACACTATGCCTTGAGTTGGCTGTAGTCCTACAAGACTTCTCACAGGTACTGAGCCTTTGCTGATCACCACCGTGTCACTCATGGTTACTTTAATAAATGCAGCAGCTCAATAAGGGCTTTCCTACCTAAGCAGCAGATGTGACTTACTGAGAACATCAGTCTGTTTTTTGAGCAGCTGCAACGATTTGTGTTGTTTAGCTTGCAAACTAAAACCTTCCAGAAGCATGGTACTTTGTCATGTCGTGACACAGTAGTGGTTAGCTTTTTTGGTAGCACCTTTCATCATCCCAAAACACTTCCAAAACTTAGTTAAGTATTAACTAACAGTGGCAGTGAGAATACAATTAGTGATATCTTCCATAAACTGACCTTTTTCTTGTCCTATTTTTTTCAGCTTAAAAGCTGGAAGCAGCTCTTAATTTCCTTGAGAGAAGATACAAGAAGTCTTTGCATTACAATTACTTTGTTGCATGCTCTAGGTTAATAAGTAAAGCTGGCTTTGTGCCAATTCCATTACATCAGTTACTGAAGTTACACCAATTTTAAACTGCTATGGATAGAGTAAGTGAAAACTGATGAAGCTGAGTTTTTCTGAAGATAGTGTGAACAGGTGAGCAAATGGAGAAGAGGGAAAACCATGCCCCACACCATTTAGGTCTGCCACTCATCAATCAAATGAGGTTCATGTTATAGAACAGGTTTTTCAGGCCATTCTTTTTCAAATGACAGATCCACCTGTACCTGTGCTGTACCTGGTCAACTTTCATCCAACCTATTTGGAAAGGTGTCCAAGGGTAAGTGTACTGCCTCAAAAAGATGGTGTCTTTCTGAAGATAAAGGGTCTCCATTGAGTCAGCACTGTTTTCTCATTTGTTCCCAGCTGCAGCTCAAATTAAAGCTCTTAGAAACTGTGTGGCAGTTCCACGGTGATGGATCTTGACGTTTACTGTCCACCTCCTTCCCCTGTCCCACACCACCACTCTGCTTTAAGAAATACCGGATCCACCTGACCTAAAGCTTTTTTCATCTATCTCGAGAGACTTGCCTTACTCTTAGATTGCAGATTTCTGGATTGCAGCGTGTGCCTGCAGTATAGTGGATCAGCAGTCAGAAAGCAAGAGAGGCTGGGAGAGCTGGAGTTGGAGCCCAGGCTGTACCACAAGCAGCAGAGGTTCAGGTGCATGCTGCACAATGAAGCTGCCTGCAAAGCAGGAGTGTATAAGAGACAAGTGGAAATGAGAGAAGGGTGTTGGAGGAGATAGCTGCTGGAGCTCCGAACTCCCGTCACTGAAATTCTCTTTCAATATTATTTTGCAACTCTCTTTTCTCTGGATTGGAGAAATGATAAAAAAACCAAACCACCACCCTACCTTTGGAGACATAGACAGCGTACTCATTCAAGAGCTAATAGCAACCGTTAAAGCTCACTTTTTTCCCCTCTGAGTAGTTCGGTGCTTGTTACATCAGGATCCAGCTATATTTTAAGCACTAAGGTCAGGGTAATAGTTACTTCTCTTACTGCAAATGATGTCAGCAGTTCAGCCAGTGGTGGAGCTTTGGTTGTCTTCTTGTTAGGTAACCAAAAAAAAAAAACCAACAAAACCAAACCTAGAATTTGTGCATGCAGAATTGACTCCAGAATCTAGGATTAGTGCAATTTATTTTTACCTCTTGCCTTGCAGGTACTTCTGAGGGGAGGTGGGGATAAATGAAGAAGTAGCTAGGCTTTCCCAAGCCATCATCATTTACAGCATCTGGTAGGGTCAAAAGGAAGCCAGAGAATACACAAATTAGAGAGCAGTTGGACACAAGGTGTTGAAGCAAAGCTCGTACACCTGGATGCCATATAACCCTAGAGCAGCTTTATTATTTAATCTATAATTTAATAGTAGACCTATAAAATAATTACATTATACTTAAAGCATTTCTTCATTTTCGTTTCCATTTATAAAACAAGAATTAAATACAGTTTTAGCCATTACAAGCTCAACTCAGTTTTTACATAAACACAGCTCCTAGAAGGAGCTTTAAGCTGCAGCATATTCATATTGCGAACTGGTGAAAAACCCTGGCAGGGCATAGCTAAAGATAAAGATACTTGCACATTTCTCTTAACTGAAGTTTTTTCAGGTGCTTTTCTATCTCTTTAGTTCAAAATGCCTAACTTTTTCAGTTCATTTTTTTCAAGTGAAGACTGGGATCCCTGGAGTCTTAGTAGACTGTAGCTATTTGGGACATGGTTTGGTGGGCAGAGTGGTGTTTGGTTGACATTTGGACTCGGTGATCTTGGAGGTCTTTTCAAACCTTACTGATTCGATGATTTTATTGCCACTTCCCTCCACAACCCCCTCAAGCCTGGACTGAATCGTGCCCATTTGGTGACTGGCACGATTCTGGCAGCACTAGCTTCCAAAACAATTTTCCCCCAAGGAGTCTCCCTGTACACTGCTGACATGCTGAAAGATCACGGTCGAAAAGCTGTGGCCATTCACGTAACAGGACTATCAGCCCTGACCAACCTCATCCTGTCCATGCCAATCCCCATAAACCGCTTGGTGTGCTGGAGCTCAGTCCCGAAAGCATCTTAGGACAGCCTCAACACATTAACCCTTTGAAGCAGCTGTGTGTGAAGAGGCTGGCTGGGACTTGGACCAGATGGTCCGTTCCAACCCAAACCATTCTGTGATAATCCTAGGAAACAGCTCCCACAGCAAGCTGATTTTGCTAGATGCAGATGCTGAACTGCAAGATGTGCATCAGGGAGTTGGTATGTCATTTTTAATTTGTGAGCTTCAGACAACTGAACACGCACAGGGCTTGGTTTGGCTGGTTTGTTTTGAGATGTAGGGTTTTAATGCAGCTGGGACTAATACAGATCAGAACTGAAACAAATGGGATATAAAGGATATGCTCAACTCCATAAACTGAATAACAACATAGTATGTTTTAAAATGAACTGCAAATATTCAACAACACTGGTTGTGTAGAACGCAAAAATTGAGTGGACCACCAGCACTGTAGCAATTACAACTTACTTTCTCCCTGCTCCTACAGCTGTGACCCATTCCCACAGCACTGACTGATGGGTTTTTCCTTTAACACTAACACATTAACATGGTTTCCAATAATGAGAGAGACACCACTTCCAAAACCTGATGACACTGATGTAGCTTTTGTATTCCATCCATCAATGACCGAATTTTGTCCTTTGTGTGACAGTGCTTTTATATCTTAAGTGTTCTCAGCTCCTCGCCCACCACCCTTTTGCCTTCCCCAGTACGAGCAGGCGTAAATACAAGGTCATGTTCTCCTTTCTGGAGCAAGAAACACACACATTTCTAACAAACACACAAAGCCTACCAAAAGCCTCATTAAACCACATCCATGTTAAGCCAGGCAATTGACCTAGCAACTGAGTCTCTTACTCAACACATTTTAATCTCTGGCATATTCTGCCACAAGAAAAATATACAGGGCTAGGTCTATAAAACTTAAAACAGCTGTTTACTATAGCTAGGTTACAAAATAAACACTTCTGCAGAGACCCCCATGTTCGATGTACTCCAACCGCAACAGCATCAGCACCCACTCTCAGTCTGCGCTGTGGTCACAGTGGCTAAACCAATGCCTTGCCCTCTCCCCATCGCTTCTTATCCACCATTGAGACAAGAATCCTGGCAGCACCCGCCATTGCACAATTAAAGCTGTATTAAGGAGATGAGCCCCACTGGAGAGTCTCGTTTGTTTTTTGCATGTTACTTCTCATTACTTTCCCTCATCTGCATCCCCAGCAGAAGCCCAGCCCTTCCAAGTGGGAGTGGCAAGCTCCGAACCAAAGCACAGGGAAGCTAATCTTGAGAAGGGGACTGGAGTGTAGGGCAGAGGGCTTTACTCCACACAGTGGAAACATTTAATGCTGGATTCAGCCAACTGGTCACTTAGAACCTCAATCCCAGCTTCTGGGAGCCTGCTCCACTCCAGAAGATTCAACCAGCAGATGATATTGGAAATAGAATAAAGTTTTAGAGTGAAGTGCCTAACACAGTCCTCTAAAAAGGATTATTCCAGTAGGCAAGCGACAAGGAGCTTTTCCTTGCTGGAGAGATGCCTCCTGAAAGAAAACAAACAGCAACAACAACAAAAGGAAGAGAAGAAATAAACCAACAAAATGGACAGTCTGCTCTGTGGGAGAGGAGAGGCAGCAGTAAATCTGGTGGGGCAACACCAAGCAGTAGCTCCATGCCTGCTCTCACAGCTTGCCTGAGCTGTTCAGATTCACAGACATGCACCGGCACTGCTTGACCTTCTGAATTTTCTTGAGTCGGAAAGGCGGGTCCAGCTCAGGGCACTCCAGTTGCACGGTTGAAGAGGTGACCTTGTGTGGCTTGCAGAAGGCACAGGACTGGAAGGACTCCTCCTCCTTCTTCACGTGCCGGGGGATGTAGAAGGAGTTACACTGCCCATAGCAGAAGCGGTTGATGACGGTGCGACTGACGCAGCCCTCCTCGCTGACCGTCTGCCGCAGGGGCTGCGTCTTGCACCAGTCGCTCTTGAGGTACTTGCGCTCTGTGACCACCAGGGCCTCCTGGCTGGAGGCCAGCACCTCCTTGTTCAGCTGCTGCCTCCGCTCCGAGTGGTTACTGCTGCCGCTGTCTTTGTACGGGGAGGGGATGGCGCCGGCTGGGCGGTTTTTCCTGGTGTCCGTTACTCGAACCAGCGCAGCCGTCAAGAAAACGGACAAGGCGAACTTCCAAATCATCCTGCAACAGCAACACAAGTAGCTGTTAGGAGAGAGGTAGGGAGGAAGGGCAAGAGGGTGAAAGAGAGACAAGACACACACACGCGCGCGCACACACACATTTTCAATTGCAAGAGTTGAACTTTACGCACGCTTTTAGACGAAGCTGCGATCTTACTGCCTTTGTACCCCCATCACTTTTCCTAGATCAGCTCTATTCTCAGATGATCATTCATCATGAAGCAGGCAGGCCCTGTGGAAAGGCACATTGCTCCCCACACCACACCCCCAAGATCTCCCACAACTCTCTTTTCCCCCCATCGGGACACTGCGCTTTGATCACCGAAGCAGGGATTTTACAGAAGCTTCAGCCAGAAAGGTTTCCTCTTTCTCTGCAAAATCCTGGGCCAAACAGCCGGGAAAACTTCTAGTTAGCAAAAGCTCAGGAGGCTCCTGCCAACACCATGGCAGCCAATCTGAGGATAGTGAGGAGAGGGGAAGCGAATACCAGGTTATACAAGGTGAATTCTCTTCTGCCTCACGTCCCTGCCCAGCCTCGTTCCACAGAGAAGTAGTGAGAGTCCAAAAGCGTATTGTTTTTTATTATTATTTTTAAATTGCTCCTGAAGTTCCTTGGGGCTTTTATGGCACTTGCATGATTGCATTTGTTGTCTTTGTGGGAGGCCAAAAATGTGATGGATTTATTCTTGCTGTAAGAGGAGGGAGACAAACACAACTTTCAGGACTTCATTATTGCACCGCCTCTTAGGCGAATGGTTTAAGAAAGTTTGTAAACAGGAGAGAATTCAATATTTATTTTAGATGTTAAGGGATAGGGTAAAGCATAAGCTAGTTGCTAAGTTAAAATTGTCAGCCAATTGGCAGAACTATTTCTTCCTATGGTTGTCTATTAGGATTTATTGTTCTGTGGAGCATCTTGTACCAGGTCTTGGCTTTTCATCAACCACTTGACCAATTCATTTTAGTAGTGCACTTCCAGGATATCAGAGCAGACATACCAAATTTCCTCATAAAGTCGTTCCTTCCCTGAGAAGTGAGGACAGAGGGTCTCTAGGGTGCCAGGAGTAGGTGCAGCCCAGAAGCTTCCTGTGCAGAGGCAGGACACTTCAAGTCTTCCTAGAAGTTCTCTGCTCACCTATGTTCTTAATGGACTATATTTTCATAATATCATACAAATGAAAGACTCATCCCTCTCTTCCCAGTAATGTTTTTTTTTTCCTTTAGAGTGATGCCAAGACAAAAAAAAAATACCATCACACCATGTCTAAACATAGACATCCATCTACCACTTGACCGTTAGACAAACATCCATCTGTCCCCTTGAGATATTGCATTGGTATTCCTAACATGAAAACATGCCATTTTCCAAACAAAGACACTAACAGATCAGTGTGCGCAAAGGCGCAAAAGAAGACAACAGCAGTAACAAATACTTCTCACGTAACAAAACAGACCTAACATATTTAGCCCATACGGAGATAAAAAAAGAGAAGACACCAGTGTAGGAGACCAGGTGAGATAACATCTCTTTAAATCAGTGGCCTATTTTCACACTGCTTAGCATTCAGCACACAAGTCCAGAAGTTTTGTCCAGAGTCTTTAAATGAAGCAAGACTCTACTTGGCTTTGCTCACAGGTATCATTGCCAAGATCACTGGATGACAACCCACACAACCAGGCCAAAACCTAATCAGGTAATTAGTTTCAGTTGAATACAGTGTTCCATGCTTCCTTTCAAACTGTTCTCATCTTATTCTGCACTGATGGCTGCATTTCAGTAGTAGATAAAACAACCAATCCCCACTGCTCTCTGTTTCATATAGAAAGAGAAGTGTAAAAAAAATTAAAAATAAACAAACAAAAAAACCACACGAGGTACAAGCCTACATCTTCTAGAAAAAGACAGAGGTGAGCTCTCCGCAAGATGCCTTATGCCAACACTCCTCAGGCGTATTCTTCCACTCTTCTCTCGAAACACAACCCCACAAAGCAATTGTGATAATTCCACCGTCCTTCAAGGAGGACGTTTTGTCCTGGACATTGCCTCTCCAGCCTCATTTCTCTGATCCTGGCGAGGAAGAGGACAGTACAGGCCCGGAGGCATATCAGGAGGCGAGACACACTCTT
>NW_010157349.1:93090-124754 GCF_000695765.1 Mesitornis unicolor
CCCCTTCCCTTCCTCTTTTCTTTGGGAAACTGTCTTTCTACACCCACCCTTTCTCATCCAAAATGCAAGTTTAAACTGTTTCCCTTTGGTGTGACGGATGAGGTCAAGCAGAAATCTTACATAGGAATTCAGGAACGCTGACAGAGAGCTGATAACCCCAAGTCTTCAATACAGAGAAAAAAATATAGTAGCTTTCTAATTACTGAAATAGTTTTATGTAGGCATGGAGAGCCTTTCAACAGAGTAAGTAGGATTTATCCAGTAAGTCTATGTTTATAACTAATAAAGCATTATTAATCAAAGCCACTATTGTAAGGTTATAAACTAGACATGCTAGCAAGTACTTCTACAGACAGGTAGGAACACACCACCTATTTCTGTCATTGATTCTTATCCAACCTGAACCTCAAAATGTTTACATAATAGAATAATAATCTATTTTACACTAGCAGGTCAAATGTGCATCCTGTCAGATCGTGGAATTTCTAATCGCATGGTTGCCCCTTACTAGCCTGCAAATCACCCCCTTCTAAACCCTGGCACACAAACCCCCTATTCAAGCAAGCAAGGGTGCAAACAAGGTCACCTGGTGCCAGCAGCGTGCCAAGGACTACATATATTTTTCAGTGCTCACAAAGAGAAGAGAAAGCTCAGTATTCTGCGAGAAACAGAACATTTTGGTAAACTCAGTCTGAATGCAAAGCGATGCAGCGAATGCTGCCTGCCCACAGACAGAGCGGGATGCGAAGAAATACAAAAGGCACTGGGGAAGCATCTGGCTTCTGGCAGGAACAACGCAGCCATGTCCTGCTCCGATGTCACAGAACTGAAGAGCATGCGGCTGAAACCAGGGAAGCCAGGACTGCCTCCAGACCAGTGCCTCCAAAACTTGCACAGACGTCAGCCTGGGCTCACCATTCCAACTGGGGATACCCATGACAGTGCTGGTGCAAGCTCACAGGTGACAGTTTTCAGCATCTTCAAGCATTGTTGCCAGCTGCTGCCGATTCCCCCCACTCCTTTTTTTCCAGCTGGTACAGAAAATAACCTTAGCCTAGGCACCAAACAAGGAGTAGCTGCATTTACATTTCACATGCTAAGTTTTTATCTCTCTAAGATAAGGAAATCAGCATCCCATAGGAGTTCATAAACTCATCAAATCCATCATGCTGAGGCTGGGCTATCAGGTACCCAGGAGTGTAAAAAAACCCTTGGCCAAGGAGACAAGGATGCCAAGATTCAGATGCCAAGAGCTCAGGGCACTCAGCTCGGAAGGGAAGACCCAGGATCACTATGCCTGCCCTTACCTTTATTTCTTCTTTGTATCCAATTACTGCGTAACATAAAATAGCCACTAAGGCAGGGTCCGTCCCTCTTGCATACCGACCTTCTGGCCCTATAACTCACGCATTCTTGAAAGCAGTCCAGCTTCAGAGCAGGACAGGCAGTAGCATAATCCCCAAAATAGCCTAAAGTTTTGTCGTTAAGGCACTTCTCTGGGAGTTGGAGCATTGGATTTGACTTCAGTGGTCAAGTGCATCATTTTTTGAGAAGTCCCCCAACACAGAAGTAGGTTTTATGGTCTGAAAGATGGGCTAGGAGGTAATGGCAGCACCACCTGTCCATGCTGGGTGACTGCTCCATGATTTCCTCTGGTTTCCCAAGGCATTTCTCAGCTCAGGATGCAGTTTCTGACCAGGAATCCCTGTTTCATAGATCAGCCAGCAGGTGGACAGAAAGAAAAGCGGGATGCAACTGGAAGATGGCTGTGCTATTTCATGTTAGCTGCTCATGAAATCAGCAGGTGTGGAACCAATTTGCTTCAGCATGCAACATCTGCAAAGCGCTGGGTGCATCCAACTTACTGATGGAGGTATGACACACAGTCATCTCCTCTTCACCAGGCCTTCCTGCGAGGGGTTCAGAAACAAAGCCACAACCAATGGTTTAAAAAAAGAAAATCTGCAAAACCTGTCTTACCCTGGCCCTTGAGAGCCTACCTTTTTAGCTTAGTCACAGGATTTATTCAGCCTGTAAATACACATGGAAGAAGATTTAGTACTATAAATCTAACCTTCATCCATCAAAAGTACCGTAAGAGTCAATGACTGGGAAGATGATAAACAAGTTCAGAGATACTTTATTTTTTTAAAAAAATTATTAATTTAATTAACAGCTGAAGAGTTTGCCTTGGAAAACGGTTTCTCTTCAACCAGCAGCAAAAGGTAGGTGCTGCAGCCTAGATGATTAAATTGGGTGCCATTCTGTGACAGAGTCCATACACGACTACATGGCCACATTGGACCACCTGCATCACTCTCTTCCAGTTTCCATCTTGCAAACTTCTGAAATAAGAGAGCTCTCCTTTGGGATCAGCTGTTTACCTGACTGCAGTAACCCTTATTACCAAAATATTTTCTACTCTCCACCTACTTTTCTATTAGACCTAGTCAAAAAAGAATCCAGATAACCCAGCCATATGTATATTAATGCAAGAACACTGTGTTCACAGTCAGTTCTCAGCATTTGAGATGAGACACAAGAAGTGTTCCCTGAAGACAAGCCAGGCAATAACTTTTCGAAGAAATAAAACTTGGCTTCAGCAACAGATGTGGGAAGCCAGGAAATAACAGATTCTCTACCAGGAAGCCAAAAATGCTATTTATTTAATTTATTAATGGTTAGGCATGATTCTAATGGTACAATTTCACATAAAGACTATACAAATCAGGCACCTTTGTTCATGGGAGGCATTTGGTGCCAAGTTCTCCCTTTTAAGTATCCTTCTGAAACTATTGCTCCTGTTTCTCAACAACCTCAGCAATAACTGCACACTGTACTGTATCTTTCTTCTCACTGAACCACAGGCCTCTTAGTAAATCATTCCATCATTAATAGATTCTCGTTTTTAAATTGCCAAGTCTGAGGCCAGCCACAACAACAAAACATGTAGGAGGCAGCAGGGGAAGAAGACAACCAAACTGTAAAAAACCTCAGAAAACCCAGTACTGCAGCTAGAATGTGTGATTCAGATATTTGGATACAAAACCTCTGCATTTTAACAGTAAAGAAGTGTTACTATGTACTAGGAATATGAAGCATCACTTTTTAAAACCACTGCATGCAACACCAAAGAGAATAATTGTTTAAAAAAAAATAATTAATGCCATTACAAGCAGAAATCTTTCTATTCTTGCCCTCTGAGAACCTTCTGTAGTGATTTGAGAGAAAGCTACTTCATTGCATTACAGCACAAGCAGTAGGTGGCTGAGGGCGAAAACATTTCTTTCAGGATTAACAAACTCCTCATACCCTAGCTAGCTGGCTTGGATGGAGATATTTCCCCCTCTCCATCCTCCCCTCTCCCTCCGACCAAGGAGATCCATCCTTCTCCCTCCCTTGCATCCACACCTCTTCCCCAGAGATGTCCAAGGAAGCCCATGGGGAAGACCACAAAGCTCTAAAGAAAAGCTCTGCCTGCAGTTTGGATGCCTCAGGAACCCTACTGTCCTCTTCAAGCTCTTCTGTTTTTGAAAGGTGAAGGTGAGGTTGGATTTCACTGATGCCAGCCCACACTCCTCAGGATTCTCCCCATAATGCCAGAACTTAGAAGGTCTTCTCAAGACAGTTCCTGAAGACATGAAATTTAAAATATGAAAAAACAGAGTACATCATCAACAAAAACCAAAGTACGTAGAACAAAGACGCTGGTGGAGACAGCCTATGCTAAGATAAATCTAGCTGAAAGCAACTCAGAGGATGTTGCTTCATACTAATTTAAACTCTCACTATAGATTTTCTACAAGGAAGAGCTTTATCTTTTATTTTCCCTGAAGAGGCTGCGAGTTTAGAAGAATTTCTGATCTGTGTAAAAAATGCAAGAGAAATCAAGGACTCAATTACTCCAGTCACGTTCAGCAATGTGTAATGTGTCAGATATGTTATTTTCAGGACAGGAGCAATTATGAAGAAAATTTGAAGGTAAACTCACCCTTGGCACTAAACCTAACCAGCTCAAATGCTAGGCTCGTCCTTCACATTTTGCCCTTTATCTTTCTTATCTACCTTTACTGCCTACAGAAATTCATGTTTATAACCACTGAACCATTCCTTCTTTCAGGAACTTCAGACAAGCATTTGAATGCAGCTGCTCACTTCATCAGTGTTAAGAGATCACATTACTCCAATGCTCCTCTTTGCATTGACATCCTGCCAGGAAGTATATTGATTTAAATATTGTATTACTGATCTGTGGTATTAGACTCTCCACAAGCTGAATCCTTCTTATCTTTAATAGCTTCTAAACTTGTGCTTCACTTCATTTTTTTAAAGTAGTATTAGTATTGGAGGAATTGAGAGAAGTTTCTCATTTTTTGAAGCCAGGACAAAGAACTTTGAGGACAGTCATTGAAGATTTCATTAGCTGAGATACCAGTTTTTATTTGCTATATCCAAGATATGAACTAGAGTTCCAGAAGACTGGTGAGAGAGGAGGGGAGAGTGGGAGAGAGTATTGGTGAATCCAGCTTTGCTATTTTTCTTTGAGATACATTCACTAACATTTATATCCATGATAAATATCAATGCTACCCAAAGAACACATACACATATAATAAATGCAATTACTAAGGCAACCCAACCAGAAGAAAATAATGAATGAAACCATGCTCCAAGCTTGGTTTTTGGGTTTTGGGTCTTTTTTTCATGCTGAATGTTAGCCAGGTAATACAGTGAAGCAAGACAGTATCAACTTCATACTGTCCTGTATTTATCACTAGCAAAGGTTTGATTCCACAACTGTGAATTTTTCATTTTAACAGAGGAAAAGTAAAATAAAGAGGAGGAAGAAAAGCCACAAGAAATGTGAGAGCTAAGTCATCCTACAGTAGCTCTGGTAATGCAGCAATGCCATTTTTAGGGGAACATGAATACACATAACTCGGACTGAATACCAACAGGTAGCTGGACAAACGCTTTTTGGAATACTGTCATGATTAAAACTCCTAAATTTTGTTGCCATTTCAGCTTCAGAAACTTGTGGTTTTAGAGCTAACCACAGACAAATGTCTGCCTGGTGAGCACATGTGAATTGTCCCAAGCAAAGTGAGATGTCCTACTCAGAAGTGTCTGAACAGTCATCGGTCCTGGCAACACATGCAACACTGATGAAAAATAGGGGAGTGGGAGGGGGAAAAACCCACAAAATAAAACCAGATTTCTGCTTGCCGGCCATGAGGTTGATGTTCTTTCTCCTAACCTGGTTTTGGAGAATGCTTCAGTCAGGGGATGGGAGGAATATATAAAACAATACTCCTTGGATACAAGGAGAATAGCTTTTTGGAAAGGACTGAAAGTTAGCTCTCCTATGAAACTGAAAAACACCTCTTTGCATGAGTGAACCAGGTTGAAAAGATACTTGCTCTTCTCAGTGTTCCTTGGCTTTTCAGCACAAGATAAAGACACCCAAACAGGCAAGTCAGTTCTGTTTGCACATGAACATTTTGTCCAGCAAGCAATAATAGCCTACGCTTAACTTCATTCTTCTGTGCAGAAGGCAGTTGGTACACTCCCATTTGGCAGCGTTTCATTGAGGAGAAAACAGCAGAATTCTGCCCTTGGGAAACTAAAAACTAAATCAGAAAGGAAGCAGTGGCTTGAGCAAATGTCTTCATTTGTGACCATTCCTCAGCCTGCTGGAAAGGAGGACAGTCAACGCAAGAATGGGGAAAGTTCAGCATTTAAATACAATAGCTCATTTCATTGCTTTCTCACTGCAGAATCAATACTACAAAAGACTATTTTGCAATAAGCAGTCTCCATTATATTTTTTGTTGTTTGCATTACAACGGATCATAGAAACCCCATCCAAGATCAGTGCCTGACTAAGCAACACAACTTAAAATGTTTGTAGACTAACTTGGTGAGCAACATATGGTGTGACCCGAACTGAGCACAGAGGGGAAGCGAGTTACTGCAGGTCAGAAATTAACTGAGAATGGACCATTTCCAATGACTTTCAATTGTACTGCATGGCACCAATGCTCTTCTTTTTGCTGATCAATCCAGATTTGTTACCCTTAAGCAAGCTGTTCTTTAAATCATTAGAGAATCATAGAATCACTAACACTGCAAAAGACGTGTAAGATCATCAAGTCCAACCCTCAACCCAACCTCACCATGCTCACTAAACCATGTCCCAGAGTGCCACATCTACACATTTTTTGAACATCTCCATGGATGGTGACTCCACCACTTCCCTGGGCAGTCCATTCCATATACTCTTGTATATGAAAATGGTTCCATATGAAAATTTCCAATATAGTGTCCATGAGTTTGGACAGAACAGATATGTTGTTAGGAACTTTATTGCTTTGTAGCTTCAAACAGTGCACTACTTTCAGAGCACACAGCTCATTTTGTAGCCCACAGTAAAGGCAGAAGACCATTGGTCTTCAATATACATGCACGACTGTACTTGCACCATTCCCAGAAGAAGGCATTTCGCTGAGATCTGTTCTAGAAGAAAACCAAGGCCTGGACATTAAAACATCATAAAAGTCTTCAAAAGAATTTCTGCTGGCTTCTCTTAATGGTCAGAAAAATGCAATTACTTTTAAAAAACAGTATGTGGCATGTAATCTTGTATATGAGAAACACTAGATTAATTGACCGAGAAGTAACATTTAAATTTTCCACATTTTCTGGTAGATTCAGATACTTGTATCCTTTCAGGCTCTCTATTCAAAACAATATCCTCACTTATTACATTATGACTCTTAAATAGTCATGTTCCTATTTGAAAAATCTTAGATGTTATTTAAGGTCTAGTGTTTATATTATGAATTTTTGTAAGCCAAAATCCTATTTATAGAGCTGAAACACAGATGGTTCAAATAAGAATTGCTCTTATCTCAATATCCTACAGGCTAGCCTTTCTATTAGTTAGCATGCAAATCCCCATACAGACAAAATTTCAGCGAAGTATCTCACTATTTCCCAATACGCCACTTGCATGAACCATCACAGCTGTATTTTCATAAAGTAGTCCTAAAAATGGCATAGATTTACCGCTTCCAGACTTTTTCATTTAATTTTCTCTCTGTTTAAACTTGACTGACAAAGCATCAGTCTTCCTGACTGAAGCTTACAGCAGTTCTGCGGACAGACTGCAGGAGACCTACACTAATGAGCAAATGAAATAAGTATTCAGCCAATTCAGCCTGCTAGTCACAAACAGCTCTGTCCCACTCAAACACGTACCTAAGTGCCTTATCAGAATTATTAGTTTCATTTTTCTCTTCAGTGAAGCTAAATCTAGGGAATCCTCTCCTCCTTTTTTGCCTTTTCTTTGGTTAGTAAGCAACATACAATTACACATCAGACAGCTCCTCACAATCACATTTTTTAATCCACTGACTAACTTTAAAGCAAGGCGAACAGCAAGGCACTTTGGAAACTCCTTGCATTGCACTAAGTGTGTTTTCTCCTAGAGTATGCAGGAAGGCATCAAAACTACTTCAGAGAAAGGGAAGGGTGAGGGACAAGGCAAGGATATTACAGTTTGGTACCACAGGAGGAGTAAAGAAGCCGTTTAGGGTTCCTATGGTGCACTGGCACACCAAACACAACCATGGAAAATCAGAGTTTGTGAACTCTAATGTTCACATGTATACAAGAGACCTTGAAACAGCAGCAGGTCACCTCATTTATTTCTTAATACCTTCTCTTGCTCAGAGTGTAAGCTTGCCCAACAGCTAAGAAAAACTTACTTGTGCTGCACGTGGACAGAAGCCAAGCAGTAACAAGTCACTGCAGCACATCATGCATGGTGTTACCCTGGGGTTGATCCTGTAATATTTATATATAACTCCGGCTCACTGGAGTTTTCTCCAGTTCACTGTTAATTTTCTCATATGAGAAAATTCAGACATGTGATTGAAATGCAATTTAAACCTGTAAGAGCTGAGAAGCACAGCAACCCCATATGTCCATTTGCAAGCCCATAAGCAAAGATGACATTAGGAGTTCAAGACCTTTGGGGTTATATGGCTTCTTGGCTACCCTAGTACATGCATCAACTGACGTCTTGATGCAATTTCTTCAGTTTGGAACTATTCTGACCCTTATTTTCAAGCTGCTTTGTGAGATAACAAAAGGAATTTTCATTTATTTCACTACATGTCTATTGGTATTTCCAAATTGACAGTAGTGTTTATGACTGTCAGCTGGACCAAAATAAATCACAGCAGATGATGCTCAACATCTGTCAAAACCACAGAACTTACGAGGTGCTATAAAGTCAGGAATACAAATAAAATTGTAATTAGATACGCAATATCAACATAAACATTGAGAAATACCTAAACATTTCAATATCACTTTCTAGATATACTGGAAAACACACAGCACACAGAATGAACATACAAACTATGGTTTACTGACTGTTATTGGCAGTGTGTCTCACTTAACTAAAAGATGAATTTTCAGCAAAATGCTGCAGGATGACCTGAACTACAGGAAATTTCACATCCAAATACTGGAAACTTACTCCATCCTGCCCACTTCACACTGACGGCAACACGTGGCTGTCCCACATCTATGTTCCTGTGGTTTTGATTCATGCTCTGCTCAGTGATTCGCCCTCCGTCATTGCCTGAAGAATGTAAATATTTGTTCTGTCTGTATTCTGGTTTACAGACTTGGCCCATTATTGAGTATGAAAGCTGTAATTCAATCATAGAAGGATCTGTTGCCATGCATAAACCAGGATTTTATGTTTTACGGCTTAGGCTTTGCAGAGCAACCGTCTTCCTAGTCACCTCCCCCTCTCCTTGCCCATGACTGAATTATAGTTCTGTTGCTAACTGAAGCCTGGTAGTATTCCATTTCATTCCAGTGAGAGGAAGACCAGAGCTATCGTTCTGAACACACACCAAGCCACAGGAGCCTGGATGAGGTACTTTAATGACAGGTCCTCCTACACAGTACATTCACAGCCTTTCTGCTAATTAATTTGATTTCTTTTGTCTAGACTAACATAACACAGCAAGTTATCCTCATTTAAAGAAGGACTGTAAGCCTTTCAGTTCATTCCAAATTAGGAAGAAAGAAAAGTCAATAAAGAGGAATCTGGGGGAGACTGACTTTGTCCTTGACTACACCATTGCTTATGTTTCCACTTGACCAAGACTTTGTCTCCAGGAGAACCCGAGACAGCACTATCATCAGAGGAGAGACTCTAATCAAAATCAGATACCGTTGGTATGCGCACGGCAAGGCGGTGGCAGTTGCACAGAAGGGTTCAGTCTACGATGCGCTGCAGTCAGGAGTGTTCTTCCTGGCAATCACTTGGCATTTGCTGTTCACAACTCCTGACATCCTCAGAGGGCTGAACAAACATGTAATTAAAAACACACACCAGCCAGTTTCTTCAGACTCCCTTCACAGAATGAAAGGAGATTCAATACTGTACCACTGGACTAGTAAATCAGAGGCAAAGCCAGCAATGGAAGTTGAAGTAACACCTCACTATTTGGAAGATGAGACCTTTATTCAGCAGTTTTGACAATCACTGAAACTGTGGAGCTGAACAGAGTCTCAGAGCTGAGCCGTCCATCAAATAGAGGATGTGGGAAATGGACAGATGAACCAACCTGGATTTGAAAGTTCAGTCTGCTGAGTCAGGTGGGCAGATCCAGTTTTAATGCCCAGAAAGAAAAGTGACAAGGAATCACACATCACATAGGTGCACTGTGAGTGGAATGAGTCCACACATTTCTTAATATTGGCAGGGAAGATCTTCCCCTACGATTTCCCCTACGAGAAGAATAGAGGAAGTCTACAGAGGCAATCACCAGCCTCTTCTGCTCACAAATCCACAGAAAAGTACCAGAGTTCCCCTTCTGTAGGCAATTTCAGGATCATTTCTTGCCTTGTAACCTCAGTTGCATGTATCATTTTGCAGCATCAAAGAGGGGAAGGTTTCCGACTTCGGGACTTACTGGCACAGGGATTTTTTTTTTTGGCTGATAGTAACTGGAGACCCTCTCTACATAAACACAAGCAGAAGATAAACAGCACCTAGAGACTCTTTATTAACTTAACATGACCTTGGGTTTTTTTACAGTATTTGGCCATAAGCCATTCCTACTGTGTCACCACAGTTAAGGTCTGAATATTTTTCCATTACTCATGCTTTCAAGCTCAGTAGAAGTAGATAATATGTAAAAGAAAACCTAAAGAGTCTTCTCTTTGGCTCTTTCAGAAAGCTATTCTCAGAAAGGTCTGGGAGGTATCTCAGAAAAAGTTAGCCATATTTAGCTATGAATTTTCGTGTGAGATGGCAAGCTCCATTTCTCTTCCAGGTCTATTCAAAGCCTCTTCCCCAGCTCTAACTAAGGCAGCACTTCCATGAATCCCGAGGAGAGGGATGACACTACTGGTAATCCTTGATGACCTTGTGTTACTACATAGAAGGGCAAAGATACTGAGACTCCATTTCATGTCAGTGCTTGATTTGATTGAGAGTAATGAATTGTGCAAGTAAGGTGGCCAAGACAGCTTCTTCCCTTTTGACACAACTACAATGTTAGATACCCACTCACATATCCACATGTGACCAGTAAATGCAAAGCCAATTGTGAAGAGGAAGAACAAGTGACCAGAAAGCTTGCTCATGCAGGGTTTGTTGAGGTGTTTTTCTCATTCTTCAAATTAGTCAGAGAAGATGTTGTGCACTAAAGTTTACATCATTTTACTAATCCTACCACTTAGTCCTGTTTCAAGTATTTATACACATCTCGCTGAAGCAGCAAGGGTGATGGGTCAGATGAAAGTTTTGACAAACTACTTGTAATGGTTCTCCTAGTATTAGCATATCTTTTTGTTGGCACTAGGAGAACCATTACAAGTAGTTTAAATTTGTACATACCACCCTATAAACCATTTAGTTGATTCAGCAATCAGACACCATCTGCACCACCCACTACGGCTCACTGTGGTTGATTAGACCAAGTAAGATCATCCCAAGGAAAATGCTCTGATCCATAAGTTTGCTCAGGTCCCTAGTGAGTTATCATACACACAACTCACATACACATTTATGAGTGATTTAGACCACACGTCCAAATGGCCTTATGCACCCATGAACATGGCTCTTTCTAGACATATCTTGGCTAAACTTTTTAAAACTAACTGATTTTTTAAAGAAGGTATGCGTAATATGGGATTAAAACAACTGGAATCTCAAATAATGCTGGATGGAAAATATTTTATGACACTATGAGAACGAGACATATCGAATACTTCATCTCCAAACTGGAGGAAAAATTAAGTCCTGACCTTTTGCCTGCATTTTCACTTCAGATCAGATTCTGAATTCTTCCTTAATTTCCTTTTGAAGAAGGAGGCTAACTGAGCAAAAATTTGTTTTAAGATATTTTCAACGTGAAACTATTAAACCCTCAAAAGCCAAGAAGCCATTTCACAGAGTTAACATGAAACAACTTTCTGTCTCAGTAATGAAAAAGCTCTAAAAAAATACATATAAATTGAACCTTCAAGTATTTTCAATCTGAAGATGTTGATATCGCTTCCTGCAAAAACAACTTTGAAAAAAGAGTTTTGATCAACATTGCACCTGAAAACTTTCATTCCCACTGCGTGGAGAGACAAAAAAAAGTTTCAACTCTGAACCCTTGGGGTCAGCTACCACAACTCGTATAGTAAGATGGTCCTCAATGGGTCAAGGATAACCACAGCCCCATATAATTTTTTATGCCTGTATTTTGAAAGGAGGCTCAGTAAAGAATTTGGCTTAGCAAAACAAGACTATCCAACCTCTTTTCCCTTATTTAGTTTCAGAACAACAGCTTCTACTTTGAGCGATTATTTCAGCTTCTGTAATTTTTCTCCAGCACAATATTGTAGAGAAGATCGATGCAGATCAGACCAGTGATTTGGGCAGCATAAGAACATGGATAATGTCAGAACATCACAGAGAAACGGAACAGCAATTAGGAAAAACACTGCCAAAAACGCACCTAGCAAAGACAAAGCTAAAAGCAGCTAACCTGTTTGAAAATCTGCCAACTTGGAAAAAAACATATTTTTTTTAGACAACCCTAAGAAGCTTCTAATTAGCACAAAGAATGAGGAGTACTAATTGCCACTTGCCAAAGCTCTGCTTATTAAAAACACAGGGCACATTTGTGGGGCTTTTCTTCCTTCCTTCCTACCCCCAAAACAAATTTTTTTGTTTTACAATATGAGTGGCATAAAAGGCTACATCAGAGCAAGTGCACAACTCCATAGCTACATATTTGTTATAAGGCTGAAGGGGAGGACTCTTAATCTTACGTAAAAAGAAAAAAAAGGAGTGAGAATTAAATGAATAAACTATAGTTTAAGCAGAATACACAATGGTGCTGCAGACTTGAACAGGAATGGAAGCAAGAGGCACATTTGAATTAATAGAAACAGATGTAAGAAGGCAAGCTACTGAGTGGATCTGCAGCAAAACTGTACAGAAAACATAAAAAGCTCATCTAGATATTATGGATTTAACAAGGTCCTCTCTGTGATTACTCTCCACCCCACTAAAAAAAAATATTTTTTGTTAAAGCTGCTTGCCAAACCCATGGCAAAGCATCTCACAGAAACGACTGATGAGACGGGGAGATACTTTAGAAACAGGTGACAAGGACAGACATGTCATTTGAATTTATGTCAGCAATCCAGAAAACTCCTGTTCCCACATATACAAAGCCTCCGGTGTCATTTTGGACTGTGATGTTGCTTACGTGTTTGCACACATGTGCGACTGTGGAGGTGGTGATGCTGTCTGTTGCTATTCACACTGAAGGCAGATAGAGCTTGGGAGCCCCTCAGCAGCTCCCAAATGTCCTGATGAGTCAAGGATGTTTCACGTACACCCAACAAACACCACCAAGTGAAAAATGAACAGTGCTACTCACTACCAATCCAGAAATTTAGCCAGTGGGACACAGTTATCTTTCTCATAACCAGCTTAGCAATGAGATCTTTCCCATTTATGAGCATAAGTGTAAGAGTTTCAGTACCCACATGAGCTGGAGATATTTCTATTCACATTCCCCAAACTGCAAAAAAAAACAAACCCTAAGAACTGCAGAAAAGGGTACTGAGAAAGTGGAAAGCACAAAGAGGCATTACCCATACTTTCTGTTAAAGCTGGGTTATTAGGTAGGGAATGAACATTAAATTTTTGGACCTAAAGGGATTTATAATACCATACCCCCATTATTTTTTTATGATTAGGCTGTGTGGCATGGAAGGTGAGGTCCTGATTTAAGCTACCTGAATTTTATCATCCTCTCCAACACATTTCAGAAGCTCATTTGTTCAAGGTTTTTGCATCCAACTGGTAATAATCATAGATGAAAAGAATTAAATCCTATGCCATTTTCCCTCAATTTACACTCTGTTAAGAATACTGCAGGATGTAGGTTCAAATACATATTCCAGATATATACAGTCACTGTAGAATAGTGCAATTCCACTTTCAGGCAAAGTAACGGCACAGAAAAAAACTTGTATCTAACCTTGAGAAATCACCACAACAGCAATCAACGTCAGCTGGCTATATTTCCAATCACAACACATGCTCCTCTGAGATAAAGCTTAAATCATCTCATGCTGTCACCCAGTCCAGGGTGGAGTTTGATTCACTTAAACTGTGAGACATAGTCCCCCTGATCCTGGCCCACACTGGCACCATCTTTTCCACCCTCAGCACGCAAGCATGTGTGCACACCCCAACACACATGAGTTTGCTGATCTAGCTGAAAAGGTGTTTTTTTTGTTTTGTTTTGTTTAGCTGGCCAGTTTCCCAGCTGTCTGCAGGATCCGTCGCGCCACCAGAGATGGATCCCCATGCCAGTGCTGGGCGGCTCAGACAGGATCAGGCTGTCTTAAACCAGCTGGGAAGCCACACCCTGACACTCCTTCCAAACTGGGGCCTGGGAATGCCATCACACAACCTACCTGTTTGAGGGTGGAGAACGTCACTGGAAGGGTGTGGCTGATAAAGGTGGCGTTGAGTGACACTACTGCATGCTTTTGCTTCCTATATGAGATGCATGGTCCTTATATGGAAATGGCTTGGTGTTAGGATTACACTGTTTACCACAGCGGTGAGAGGGAACAAAATAACAATAATAATAGAATGTAATGAGTAGTACCATGTACAGCTACACAAAATGAGGGTGTAGTGAGGTGGGTGTTGGTCAATTCTCCCAAGTAACAAGCCATAGGATGAGAGGAAATGGCCTCAAGTTGTGCCAGGGGAGGGTTAGATTGGATATTAGGAAAAATTTATTCACTGAAAGGGTTATCAGCCATTGGAACAGACTGTCCAGGGCAGTGGTGGAGTCACCAACCCTGGAGGTGTTCAAAAAGCGTGCAGACCTGGCACTCAAGGACATGGTTTAGTGGCCATAGTGGTGTTGGGTTGATGGTTGGACTTGATGATCTTAGAGGTCTTTTCCAACTTTAATGATTCTATGATTTCAGAGGCCCAAGGGCATCCAAGATGTTTGTATACGCTGGCACATAAGAGGCAGACTCTATGGGAGATGCATGTTCCTCCATAGCAGCTGCTGGAAGCCACGGGAGAGATGTGCAGTATTCAAACAGGCACTAGGCACAATCGCTGAGGAACCAACTCACTGCCAGAACCTCATTCTGCTCTAAAGACACAAGGACTTGATTTTTGGAAGTATCTTAAACATTACAGCTTGTACTTATGACTAGATTTCCAAATGAGGTATGCACCATTTATCTCAAGTCCTCAGTGGATATGGGGTACTTAAAAAAAGGCTCTTTTATCTTATCTTAAAAAGGCATTCTGCACCTGTAGTACAAAGCTAAATATTAAAGATGGAAAAAGAAGTGTGAAAATGTAGTCTAACTGCTGCATCCTACTGTCTGACTTCTGAGTGTGTTGCCTTGCAAGTGCAAAGGTTTCTTCCACCAAGGCTTTGTGGTTTTAAGTGATGATATTAAACCACTGGTTAGAATGCATAGGAATAATCTACATGATACAGAAAGCACTGGTATCTTTCACTTTGTTTTTTCGCCCTTAGGCATACTCCCCCTCTCGCTCACCCTTCCCTAACACCTACTCTTGCTGGATTCTCCACATCTGATCCAGAATCTTGCATGCAAATCTTAGGAAAAAACCCAACAAAACAACTCCATCAGATCTATGCCCATCACACT
This sequence comes from Mesitornis unicolor, assembly GCF_000695765.1. Taxonomy (NCBI): domain Eukaryota; kingdom Metazoa; phylum Chordata; class Aves; order Mesitornithiformes; family Mesitornithidae; genus Mesitornis; species Mesitornis unicolor. Next base: position 108,349 of record NW_010157349.1, read on the forward strand.
TTGTTGATGGTATGCTGTGAACATCAAGGACAAATCAAGGTTCTATTTTTGGACTTGAAAACATAGCTGCTGAACAGAAAATGGTGGGTTATGAGCTAGACCTGGGCACCAGGCTTCAGGAAAACCAGGATGATTTCTAGAAGGGAGGCAGGGAGGAAAAACAGGAACATTTATATACACAGAAGCTATAACAATGTGGCAAGATTGCAGAAATCGGGGGTCTTTAATACAAAGAAGCAAAGACCTTCAAGACCTTCAAGATCTTAATACAAAGAAGCAAAGACCTTCAAGATCTTTTTAATACAAAGAAAGCAAAGAGGAGTGATGTTAATAGCTTTCAAATGCACAAAAGGATATCACAAATAGTGAAAAAATATGTCTACACCCTTCATGGATGCAAATGCAATAATGTCAGCAAATAGGATTTCAGACATTATTCGTATTAACAAGCAACATGTTACAGACAGTGAAGAATTTGAATTGATTGTCCTAAGTTTGTAGACTCATCATCAGTTGTTAAAGAGAAAGTGACGCAAAAGGAGAAAAAAAAATCACATCTGCCAGAGATTAAGTTAGATAAAATGGATCTTAACAAGCAGGATATAAGCCGGTGACTTCTCAAAGACCCTTTAATTCCTTCTGAAGTAAAAAAACAGATACATACATACATATTATACAGAGTAACTATTATGGTCCACAGAACCAACTTTTTAATAGATTTTTGCCTAGTTTTCTATCATCTCTCTTCTCATCTTTCTAGGCTTCTTTGTTTTGTGCCAGCTATCACAGAAAGAAATCATAATTCTTTTTGCAGACAGCTTATGGTACATTTGCTATGGGGTCACTAAACCATAACCCAAAGCTAGCCTTATGTTTAAAACATGGCAACCTGCTAATTGTGAACCTACCAGGCTTATAGCACAGACATTATCAGATGCTTTCAGAATGAAAGATTCATTTTTCTATAGCCAGCATCCTTAACATTTGTTTAATGTTCCTCAAATAGGCCAAGACTCAAGATTCTGCAGAATGCCTTGGGTTGTCCAAAATTTAAGTTATTTAGAGGAAACATTGCCTGTTCATTTGTTGAAGAAGATGAACACAATTTATAAATCACTAGAAAATAAGTTAGGGTCCTAAAGCATACTTAAATACCCATAAAACATACACTCACATCATTTTCCACATTAAGGCTAATTTGGGCATGGTTTCAAACAGTCTGCGGGCTGAATTCAATGCAGAGAAGTCAAAACTGCCCAATTAACCACAGTAAGTAGACGATATCACACCATATACTTCTTCCTCCTGGTCCCTTCAGAGCCAGAACAACACACACCTTGAATTAGAAGGCGGGTGATGCTGATGCTGCACCAGCTGATGGAGTGACCAAAGTCCATGACGAGCAACTGAACGGGGCAGCTGAGTGGCTTCTCATCTGGAGGCCTCGGGACGGCACGACATGCCCAGAAACAGCCACATCCTCAGAGATCTGAAGCAAACCGCAGAGGTTTATACAGACAAAAACATCTGTATTGTCCTCAAGACAGCAAACATCGAAATTCCTCTCTGTCCATAACACCCATAATTAACATGTGTGGAACAGTTTGTCAACGGTTGTCATCATAAAGCTATGGTATTTGTCCTACAAGCACAGCAATACCCTGTGCAGATGTATCCACTGTCCAACCCTCCCTTTCCCACAAAGCCCAACAAATAAATAAACTCAATTGTTCTCAAACAGAAACTGAACACACACACACACAGAGGAATCAAATTCCAGTTTCCTACCTGCCTTCTTTATCCTCCCAAAACTAAGATAAGTTTTGGAATTTTATTTACTTACTGTTGCCAATTCCCCAGAATGAGCCTACAGAGCAAAGGCATCTCCTCAACATTTTTTCCTGTGAGGAACTGCTCCTCTACTTAGATATAGTCCCATATTTCTGATCACAATAAAGAGGTGAGGTGATGCTGTAGTGTGTGGTTTACTGAACCTTACAACACCAAAACTGGTTATTTGTTTAGTGTTATTGTCATTTATTTACTGTTATTATTATTCATTTATCTTACACCTTTTCACTGTGTCCAGCAAGCTCAGGGAAAAGAAAAATGGAGGGAGGGAAGATTCTCTGCAAATATGTATTTAAAATTATTTCAGAGGATTTATCTGACAAATACTGACATAATAAAAGTGCATTAAAAAAAAATTACTTCAGTGGAGCAAATAATTTTACTCCATGGAAATAACAATACAGAGTCTTTGAGGTTTAATACACACAGTCATGTAGACCAGGTGAGGATCTGTCTTCAGGTAAACTTCTTGGTATTTCACACAGTTCAGGTGGACAAAAAAAGTGGATGAATTATTGTGACGGCTGACACGAAAAAAACCCACAAAAAAGCCAAAACAATCAACCCCAAACCAACAACAAACCCCAAAACAAAAAACAACCACACAAAAAATGGTTACCAGGAAGTAACTTAAAACAATAGATTAACAACATTTATATTCTTGGAATATCTTGTAATTCCAATACAAATTGTTTTTCTTTTCTACTTAGTATCATGTTTCTTCCTTAGTTATTTTGCATATTTTAAATTGTATTTTACTTTCAATTAATTAGATTAACTTCATCTGGCTATAAAGGAGGAAAAGGGATGATGAGAGAGAAAACTCCAGAAATGTCTGCTTTCTGCCCAGTATAACACAGAAAATAAACCTAGCCTAGTCAGTGCTGGTCTAGGCTACAGGAGATATCTTGGGTATACAAAAGTACCAGTATCTGAAAAGGTTCTGTGAACTATAGCTGAAAAGATACCCCCCAAAAGTGTCAGTACAATTTCCCTCCTTTTAAAGATGTACAAGCCAGCAAAAGTCTGGAAATCCTGCGAGATGGGCCAATGGTAACTCCAACTTTTCTGCTTGTGTCAGGGCCTTGGTTTTGTGATTCAGCAGAACTGCCCAGCAGCTTCCATGGGACATTCAAGAATGGTTCAGCCTCCCATTACACGTCTTTCTAAGACGTTTGAGCCTACAATAATTAAATATTAACACTCTACAGTCAAATAGCTCCCACTCTTCTCTTTTTTCACAACCTTAGGTATCGGGATCTAGTAAGAACTTGATGAAAAACCACTATGAAAATAGTGAGGGAAGAGGAAGAAAGAACTGCAGTACAACCGTTGTGGAGGGAAAAATGTAAAGAAATGAGGATTTTTTTCATTGCATGACTGACACATATTCTAAAGCAAGAAATACGAAAGTGTAATTAGAATCCCCCCCTATCCCATAGATTTACACTCTTGGCTGGAACCAAAATAAGATCTGATTAAGGTTTACTTCAGAGATGCCAGAGCTTCTGAAGACATTAGCTTCAGTATCAACAATGGTGACAAATAACTGACTGTTTTTCCAAAGTCAGTGCTAACTTTCCCACAACGTGCTCATTAATTGTAGGCTTCATAACATGAGTGTCTTGTTTGGTACAGATTCCTGGCAGGAAGGACCTCATTACTGCCAGTGGGCTGTACCAGGCAAATCATCTAAGCCAAGAAGGGCTGATCCTAATCTCTCCTCATGCAATGCTAATACAGCAGCAATGAAGAATTCAGTATCTGTGCTCAGCTCCCAGCTGAACTTTGGACTTGTGAATTTGGTTATTATACAGGACTTTCTCATCTTGTATCAAAATCCTGTTCAGTGATCCTCAAAAGTATCTGGGAAATGCCACTGGCCTCCCAAACTCGCACCAGCTCAGCCCTGTGACATCCTGGCCACTGGCACCAGGGAGCAGTCCCTATGTAAGGGCTTGACAGTGGATAGGAGAGGGTAAAATGTGTCTAGCTCTACTTTGAATCTAATTACATCTTATAGCTCCAAGGATTTTATGAACTTTAGTTTCAATGTATAGTTTAAACATCCCTCACAGCAATCCTCCCCAGCCTTCAGTTGCATCTTTTTCCCTTACAGTGGGAAAATCTCAGCAGATACACCCAGCGATGGGGGCATTAAGGAGCATTCTGCAGCACTTCTCAATCTTTCTTCCACCTTTTTTTCTCTCAGCACTTCTGTAGGAGCCTCCATTCATTGAAAATGCTCATTTTTTCAGTATTTTCTGAAGTTTAGTAATTCCCCATCTCAGCACACTGACTTATGTACACCGTAAGTTTACACCCCAAAATCTCCCTATTCACAGCACAAAGAATGTAGGTGTCTGCCTCACCTATGGAATCCTTTATACATAATTTTTAGGTTCTTCAATAGTCCTTATGGCGATAATTCTACAAAAATTCTTACCCTCCGTAATGCTGAGTAAATTCTAAGCACTCTGACATACAGGTTTAAAGTGAATTGGCCAACATGGAAAAGTGTATGGCTCCCTGTTCTCAAACTAGTGCTCCGAACGCTGTTATTTGTAGAAGTCATTTGACCTTCATAATAGGCCAGTTTTCTGCATAGTGAATATGGTGGAAGGAAAGAAAGCAAAGGCTACTTTTACCTCCCCCTATCCAGGCAGTGCCAGAGGGGGCAGATACATTTAGATTCTTCCTAAGTTATTCACAGACAGGGCTGAAACATCTAGTATAAAAGCAAAAGGCTCTTTATGTCAAGGCTTTCTTGCAAGTCATATACACACACAAGGTTCGGCTAACAGGCGTATTTTAAGTAAAGGATAAGCTGATATGAGAAGGTGACACAGACAGAGTGGCAACATCATAGTGTTTCTTGACACAGGATTTTTTTTCATGGGGCAAAACAACATAATCCTGTGAGTAAAACCAGTGAAAGTAAAAATGACTAAACACTTCACCACAGTCCTGGTACGTCCTGGAGAGCAGCCCAACAGACAGGAGCAAGCAAAAGCTCCTTCTCTTTGCAGACACCAATCATTGCTGTCTTAAGAGCAGATTCAAAAACATTTGTCTTTCTCGCTTTTCCCCTGCACATTCCTTCAGCAGACCTCTTAACTACAGCTTTGGATCAGGGAAACAGTTGCATGCCACAAGACAATTTGGTGAGAGACCGCTGTCTCAATACAGCATGCAGAGGACTAAATAGTGAGAAAGTAAATCATCCCTCAAAACTAAGTCAATAGTGAATAAGTAATTTTGTCTGTCAAGAGTTGATATGCCATGAATTCTTGGAAAGGTTATATCATAAAGTCTACTAGCAGTTAGTTGTGAGTTCCCTCACAGATACTAATGAAGGAAGCCTATGGAGGAAACGATCCCATTTGACTTCCTGACTTGCTGTAACAGCAGCAAGTTTTATGTGTACATACTTAGAAAAGAATTATATCCTACAAGATTGTTAGCTTACAGCCAGATTTCTTGCAGTAAAGATACACTCTGTAAGTGTTAGGAAGTCTTAGCAAATGTGTTACATTTCTATTTAAAAATATTTAAAATGATCAGTGAATGAGTGAGGGGAATAGTTTATAATGAATTAAAAAAATCCTAAAGGAGGTTAAAAAAACCAAAACGCTTGTTAAACACTCCCCTCCCCCCACTCCACTCTGAAGCCATAAACAGTCTGGAATTTAACTTATAGTTAGATCTCACAGACCACTGAAAAGTTTAACTCAGTTTTCACTTCTGACACTATTTGCATTTTTCTTCTTTTTCAGTTACGTAAAACCATTAACCTGTTTGGACTTTCTTCTTGAATACAGTTTTCAAGTTCTCATACGTATTTCTAGCACAGAATGTTATCTGTCCTATAAAATCTGTGAAAACATAGCTTATGATATTTGAAACATTCTATTTAATTAAAAGAAATGAAGAGTCCTCCTAAAATGTGCAAACAGCAGTTGTACATTCTGAAATCCAGGCTGTGAGTACACATCTCTTAAATTTTCCTAACTTCTTGAATAAATAGATTCACTGAGGTTTCCCAGATAAGATACATTTTAGATTACTTAAGCTATCCAAAGAATGTTTTTGCTGCTCTGTGCAATTAGAGCTGAAAGTGCATTTTTCTTGCTATAAATAAGGTGACTCTTAAAGAATGAAGTTCAGAAGTGCTAATATCAGCTCTTCAGTGGACATATATCGATAGGGTAACTCCGTATCTCAAAGTACCTAGGCTAGTTTCACTCAGATTTGAAATTAATTCTGACTTTTATAATACGTGCAAGTCAAAAACCGATGGAATAATCCCAGAAATAAATTACGAGTTTCATCATAAAACCTAAGTATTTACATAGCTGTTTTGAAAGTTACCATTTAAATATGTTAACTCAGAACTACCCCAAAATCAAATAGAGTAAAAAGTATACCTGAAATGTTCCAGAACAATCAATGTCTGGAATAATTCAGTTAATAAGAAGCCAATCCTCTTTCCCCTACTTTACAGTGCCTGAGTTTAGATACGCTGCTTCAAAAGAGAAAAGTGTAAGGGAATATAGCTGTTGTTGCCTCTTTCTTTTACTACATAAAAAAATATATTTAACAGTTATGTATGGCCTTGTGTAAACCATAAAAATAAAGCTTTGGATGTCCCAGGTTAGAAATGTTAACTAATAAAGACAGCAGAGCAATACACAATGGGCAGAAATTCCCATTCTATAGAAGCCATGGTTAACAGTGCCTTTTTTTTTGAAGTATAAAAGTATTTTTGCATTGTTGTGAAGTAATACACTGTTCTACTTCTCTGTGCAGGAATTAATGTAATCCAGTGTGTGCAAATCTGCATTAGAATTCACATCCTTATAGGCTTTGCAGTAAAGCAAAACATGATTTTTTATTGTATCTGCACATAAGGTCATGGCTACCTCTTTCCAAAACTATCCATACTGCTTACGTACACATACATATTACATGCTGTAATAAGTAGTTTATAATATGAGCATTTTAGCCTTTAATAACTTTTTTAAGTGCTCAGTGACAGTACAGTTTTTACAACATGTGAAGTGACCCATCAGGTTCTGCTCAAACAATGACAGCATTGTACAATCACAGCATGGTTTGGGTTGGAAGGGACCTCAAAGCTCACCCAGTTCAACCCCCTGCCATGGGCAGGGACACCTCCCACCAGGCCAGGCAGCTCAAAGCCTCGTCCAACACTTGAACACTTCCAGTGATGGGACACACACAGCTTCTCTGGGCAACCTGTTCCGGTGCCTCAACATCTTTATTAGCCCATCTCATTGATCAGAAAATGTGGGAATGCAGGTCTTTGGGTTGTCTCTTAAATAGCAACCTTATTCAAAGACCTTCCACACTTAGCAACTGAGCCAATCTAGACTACTAAGGAGACCCAGTACCCAGCAAGGTTTTCAAGACACCATGCAAGGAGTTTGCATCTAAGAACACTGTCAGCTAGAGGACACAGCGTTTCAAACACTGACATCAACATTTACAGCACAATTTTTGAGCCAGTTTCCCATAGCTGTTGAGTGCACCATTTTAGACATGCCAGGTGTCACAAAGAAAGTCTGTAACAGAATTAAGACACAACCCTGCAGTCAGCAGCAGAGCCAAGAGCAAGACTACTCCTTCAGCACAAGATTAGACCTATGCCCAGCTAAAGCGTTAAATGATAAATACACTGAAAAATACATTTCAATACTACACTGCACTGCACAAGCAGCACTGCATGAGCACCTGAAGCTCCCTATATTTTACACATTCACAAAAAGTAACAGCTTAAGTCAATCATGTTTGAATGCTATACAATTATTTATATGAGCAATGAAGCTGGCACCCAAGTGGGGAGAAGAACTGGCAACTTGCCGCAGCCTTGAGTTACAAGTTGTATGTAATGGAGCGAACTGCAAGCACTATGATAGTAGCCTATATACATGGATGAAACTAAGCAGAAGAGTTCAGATAGGCAACATTTTGTCTTAATTAATGATAAAGTAAGATAGAGATTTCTTCAATCTGCATGTGAAGTTGCCCAGGTCAGATCTGCAGAAGAACCTGGCTCTACCATGACCTGAAGCCTGGACTGCTACTGGAGTAAGATACACAACAGTCTCCCTTGAGACAGGAATCCCTCAGTATGGACTTCTCACCCATGTGTTTGCAGTTCTACTGAAAAATGGACCAGCTAAAACCAAAGTGAAAATTTCCGTTGTTGCTAGCATGCTCAGAGGCTCCACAACACACTAGACTGTACCATGGCTATGGTTACAATGGAGAGGCATCGACCATCATGAAAGGATAGCTCAGCTGGCTGGGAAAGGCCATTTCCAATGATTCCACAGATCTTTAAAGATCATTTTGGGTGAGAAGGGCAAGTAGGAGAAATGAGATGATTACTCCTCGGCACAACTGTGCTGAACAAGATGAAAAAGATTCCTTCAGATTTGAGTATCTCAAAGCAGATTAGCAGCTCACATTAACATCTTATATGAACAGAATAAATAGGTATTTTGGGATGACTTACGGGATAGCATACAACTCCATAAATTTCATACAAAAAACCTGATCCTTGCTTTTTAGGCACTTTTCTAAGACATTTCAAAGCCAAGAGCAGCATCGAAATAAAGTGATTTCCCTAACTGTCTTTTTATCAAATAATTGTATTACCACACATAGCATAAACAGCCAACAGCAGCAGCTTCCACAACCAGGAGTGACTCTATCCTGCAGCTCCTACCAATTCCCAACACATGGTGGGAATAGCCCACTGCTCTTTTCTGCTGTTCAGAGGTACTCAGGAAATAGCTTCCCACTTTTGCAAGATATCTGCCATCTTTGAGGTGACAAAAACATTTGCACTAGTAGTTTATACATCACATTGCGATTATGCATTCCTCTCTACTCTTGGTATTAAAAAAAAAAATCCTGCATGAATTTCATAGCAAAATTACTTCATTCTCTTTTACTGATTTGTAAGCAGCATTTTTGTCCATGTAAAAATGACCTCTTCACATGTGCTTAGGAATGGAAAGGCATCCCCTGGGCCTTTTCTTTCTCCAGAATTCACTCTCTAGTTGAAACATTTGCCAAAGCACAAATAAACAAACATTAGTAAATACAAGACTGGACTGCCATTCCTTCTCAACAGCAGAGCCTGCCAGTACCAGATACAGATCCAGAGATATTGCTGGGTTTGCCTCTTCCAGAATAACTTTTCCAAGGAGTTACACCCTCATCTAGCTTGCGCGGATTTTGAAAATCACTGTTTATGACTGTGGCTATAATAGCTGACCAAACCAGAAGTGCCAGGAATGAAACCACAGACTTTGGAAAGCAACAGGATCCATAAGCTACAGACTCCTCATTTTGAAAGTCTATGGTGTGAGTCCTGATCTAAAGCCACATGAGATGGCTATGCCAGGATAATAGTTCAGATTCCACAAATCACATCCATATTGTTAAGTCTTTCAACATCTGGCATAGTTTTAAATGGACAACAAATCTGTTTGTCGGATAAAGTCTGAACTGCTAAATAAATAGTGATAAATTTCCTAATACTACTGGGCAGAGTGTTCCTGCAAGTACAACGTGTGTTTATCAGTTTCCCACTGAGCTTGCGTTGACTTTCAAATTTCCTTTAATCCCATTACAGTAAACATAGTACAGCTCTCTGGCAAACAAGAGTAACATTCTTCCTGTAATATCATATCATTCTTTTAAAGAAACCTGAGAGATGTCCAGAAATTAATGAAGCTCAACTTGGAATAACACAATAAACTTGTTTCCAAAGAAACTCAATTTCTATAAAATCTTAGATTTTAAACTGAAAAAAACCCCAAACAAGACTATTTTTATAAAGAGAAGATTGGCAATTTCTGATAGGTACTCAAAATAGTGTTTGCATGTATCATACTTTTAAGGTCAGCTATTGAAACACCGACATAAAAATATTTTTCTAGTTGGAAGCAGTCTACCTGAGTTGAAGGATAAAGCAACTGGCATTTTGGATGTGGAATTCAGAAAACAGTAAACTGTAGCTTGTGCAGAAGCTTTTCCAGTGCTCTTTCAAGAAGAAAGAACATCAAGTGCAGACAACTTTAGAAAAAAAAAAGCAGATAAAGAAAACCAAATTGGATTTATTACGGTGCAATTTGTATTTACAGCTTCTCTTCATTTTTGAGGAATTTATGGTAGACAAAGGTAGAATTTATCTTACAGTTTAAAAAAAATGAGAGAGAGAAAAAAAATAATTTCAAATGAGCTGTTGAATAATTTCATCTAAGTGACTGAAGGGACTTTGCAAACTTGAAAGTAAGACAGTTTCAGACGGCAGAAAATACCTCAATTTCCTGCATTTTTCTCACTTGCTTCAGGGATCCCATAGAAAAAGGGTCATTACATGTAATAAAAATTGCATACAATGGTGCTACTTTCACATACATTTTCTGTCATTTTTTAATAAAACTATAAATTTTCCCAACAATCAGTTTATGTGACACTTGAATCTTCAGCTTCAGGTACCCCAAAGTCACAAGTTCCGGCCTATAACTTTACTTAGGGATCACCTTCAGTAAGAAATGGAAATATTAAAGAGGCAGACCAACAATCTTTCCCTGCCTACACAGAATCCAAGGTACCCAAAATTTGTTTCAGTTTGTAATTATTCCCACTTCAGAGTATCTGGGCAAAAGCTCTTCTCACTGAAGTATCAGGCAAAGTTTCCATGGGCTTCATTAATGAAGAATATAGACCAAAGTCAACAAACATGCTTAGTATAAAGCCATCCTGTGTAGTAATCTGAAAAGTGTCAGACAGAGAACAAATTAAATAGAAATACAGGCTATAGCCACCTCTCCCTTTATTAGGAGGCTTTACTGGATGTAACCATTAAGTCATGCAACGTGTTCACATACTCCCCATCTTCTCTGCCTGTCAACCGCCTCTTGTTCCTCACAAAGGACACTGAGCTCCAAATTATGTTGATGGAACAGGAACTGACAAATGACAGATGGGTCATAACAAAAAACCACGCCTAGAGCAAGGATTTGACATCAGAGATGTCTGACATCAGAGAGCTGGGATGTTTTCACTTTGGATAGAAGCTCTGAGCCACTATTTACACCCCTATCCCCAGCTCTCCCACTTATTTTTAAATGACAGCTTTCCAGATGTTATCTGTATGGAGACTGGCAAGATTTATGAGCAGGATCCCGCTCAGCTCTAAGCCAAACTAGTGTTGTGGCCTCACTGGGAAGGAGATTAGGTCTGAGATTTGCACCAGGAAAAAACCCCCTGCTGTTTCGTGCCAGAAATGGTTATGCAGAATTTTTATAATGCTGTCGATGTTTTTGTTAGCACTACTGTAGAACATAAAGCAGAGTAACAGGGTAGACAAGACATAGCAGGAATCCACCTCAAAGCTGCACACAAATGAAGGAAGGCAGCTTGTTCACCTGCAGCATCAGCTCGAAACAATTTTCCAATTCTAGCAAGAGTTTGTACAAGACAAAGGTCAACAACGTCTTCTACGTGAGTTGTACAAATGCTGCTCCCAAGTTTTAAGAGAAGTTAAACATTTGGGAAATTTTTAAGATTTATTGCTGTTAAATCCACAGTCTGACATTTTATTTGTGCATTGCCCATCACACTCAATAAAAACTGGTTTCAAAATGAAATTTGGAGGGTAAATAATATATTTTCCTTTCCCAGTGTACTTTACTTCTCCTACTTCCTTAACACAAAATAGGCAGAAATGCCATCTTTATGAGGCTTTTTGTATTTGAATGTATCACAGTTTCAATTTCCTCTTAGTTTCATTACAAATTATGGGTTCTTAAAATACTCACTTCCCAAACAATGACTTTAAAAATCTCTGAAATGAGAGAAATTTAGTATTTTCTTTCTATAAAGAAGCCTGTATTAAAGACAGTAGCATATGTATTTCTATATATAACATACATTTACAGTATAACTAATTGTATAGGGGACTGTAGTCTCTTGAAAAAACTGACTTTAGTAATTTCCTCTTAGTCTTATGACTAATCTGAAATATGCTGCTATAACTCTTATAGATATTATGTAGATAGCAACCACAGGAAAAAAAATACAAAATTTCATAGATAAACATGGTTATGCCCAGAAAAAAAAAATAAAAAAATAAATATATGAAAAGTAGATGCCATAAGACAACTTTTCGACAAAGACAGGTTACAAATGAAGTTGCCATGATTGCATCACACCGGACACTGAAAGGCAGATTGCCTTCTGGTTTAACATCCTGGAGCAAGACAGATTATTATGGTCTGCTTCCCTTTTGGAAATAAGTCTTCAAAAATCTTCAAAAACTGTTAGTAAAAGACTCAATGCCCTGAGAACAAGAAATATCATGGTTCCAAGTGACATATGTATACTCTACACCACCCATGCTAAAATCTACACCTCATCCCACAGAGATGCTATGCATTGGAGTAAGGTTTGGAGTAGATAACCACAGAAATACAGTCATCCGAGCAGGAAAAGCTTTCCTGTTTTTCATTCCTATCGTTTCAAATAGCACATTTTCAGTGATCACAAAGCAGTATTGGAGCAGTCATAGTGATCCCTAACAAGGAGGAGCTTTGTCTCATTCATGCTATACACACACAACCCTATGATTTCCATCACCATCCCTGTGAAAATGTGCGTAAAACTGAAGTTTCAGTAAGCAGCCAAATTTTTACAGCAATGATGACCATTTTTGTAGTAATTGCTCAAATAATCTGTTTTCTAGTTAGACATGCTTTCAGACAAAAGATAATGATTTTAATTAACAAAATCACCCTTCTCTTTAAAATAATTTTCACAAAAGAAGCAAACTAAAGAAAAATAAGAAAGTGCAAAAAATCAGGCAAATCACCAAACAACAGACAACTGAAAAGTTTTCAGCTTTAGAGTGGAAACTGCAGGGGAAAAAAAATGTTTCAGCATTTTTTAAACTGCCTTCAGCTTTAAGCGGATGCTTCTTAACATCTTCCTGGGCATCGCACATTCCCACCTGCTTGGGGCAACTGGACTCCAGGGCCAGCAGATGTTTTCCATCATGTGCTGGAACCCAGAACTGTCACCACAGGCACCATCTTCTTTCTCCAAAGCAACCCTTCCATACATTATGGCACAGGCAGCCAACCAAGATGCTGCACTCACAAAACACCGTGCAGCATTTCTCAAACACAGATTTTAAGTTTCAAGCCAACACTTCTCACCACTCTTAAACACAATGAGGAACACAAACACAGCCTTGTGAATCTTGAGATGCAGAAGGTCTACAGCCAGTGAAGGGCAACCAACTTCACTGAAAGGGTTATCAGGCACTGGAAGGGGCTGTCCAGAGAAGTGGTGGAGTCACCATCCCTGGAGGGATTTGAAAAACGCATAGGTAAGGTGCTTCGGGATGTAGTTTAGTAGTGGAAAGTTTATGGTTGGACTCAACGATCTTAAAGGTTTTTTTCCAACCAAATGACTCTGTGATTCTATGAAGAAGCACCAGTTGTCCTTTCCTATAAACACAACTGCTGTGTTCACATCCACCAGACAAGCACAAGGCTGCATTGTCCAAAGTTTCCACTCAAAAAAGTAGCCCACTATCACATGCCAGACTACAAAAAAAAATAATTAGCCATCTTCTTGGGTTGACAGTGGGACTTGATAATCTTAGAGGCCTTTTCCAACCTAAATGATTCTATGAGCTCAGTGTGTGTATATACAAGTAGGGCAGCCAGAGTTTGTTGCTGGATTGTGGCCTCCTGCTGAGCCAGAAGGAGCTTCTCCATACCACACCTGCAGGCAATGGTGCAAGAAGCAGGGACCAGACCACACTTCTGGGAAAGGCAATATTGGCCTCAAACTGCATGGTGGACCACGACCAGTCTGCTGTAAATGGCCCAGGGCTATGTTAGCAGCTAGCACAGCCCAACCAGAACAGATACACAGAGCAGAACAGTTAAATGCGGAAGACTTTTTTATCAATACTATATGCACTTTGTAGGGTTTTACTTCAGGCTAGCTCCGGTCCGGTCCCACAGACTGAGTTTCCAGCAATGACTCAAGCATATCTTCCTATTTAGATTCATCCTGAAGGAATCCAGCTGGCCCACCATGAGGTATACGGAGACGGACAGTAAGTGGGAACAACTGGAAGAGTGGCATCAAACATATACTCCTGAAAGGAACCGCAACACTAATATAAACGCACAACCACACCCATGAGCATCTGTATGAGTGAAGTGGCAGACCCTACTGTGCAGCTTTAGAAGAGGCTCTTTGGATGACAGTGAATCTGCACAGTGACTTGAACTGCTCACAGAAATAATCTGAATTCAAGCATCAGAAACTGGTAAATCTCAATTTACCAATTCCAAATTGGAATTTACCAGTTTATGAGGGTTGAGTTAGAATTATTTCAATGTGAATTTAGTAGTAGTGTGTGTAGAACTATGAAACTGAGCAGCTGGAATTTTCCAGTTACCAAATTTATCAGCCAAAACCACAGCAGAACTAAACTATTTACTACAGAAGTGGATGAACTGGATCTGCTTGATTTACACTTTCCTAAGCATAGACAAATGGCAACTGAAACCAAGCATTTTCCACAGGACAGGATTTATCAATATAGTTTAGTTATTAATTTTTACCCTCACCTGATACTGTGGATAGAAACAAAAATCTTCTGAGTTTTATTCTTCAACTTCTCAAACCTTTGCTCTTTTGCACATTGAAAGTCATGTGTCATGACAGCACATTCTATTTGAGAGATAAATAAAAAGCAATTAGGTCAGCTAAACCAATAATCTGAAAATCTAGAGTTAATGGCATTTATTTCTGTGGCATCCTTTTAGAAGTCTTACTGATGCTTTTCACTGACACATCTTCTCAAGAGCTCTGCATGGACAGAGAGCTCCAAGAGATGCAAAAAGGCAACATCCTGTCTGCTAGGTATCTCACTCACCCTACAACAGAGACCCAGCAAATCAGTCCGCTTCCTTCAGCTTCCCAGTAATCAAGTACAAACATTCAGAATTTAGGACTTCAGGTCTTGAATGATGGCACAACAAAAGCAAGGGAGGGAAGTCCCTTGCTCGGAGCTTGAACCCTGGCTCTCAGTAACAAGCAGAGTGCTGTTCCTTCCTTCTATTAAATTATTTTCTTGAGGTTTTTCTTTAAAAATCTTAGGGTATTATTATTTTTCCTTTACTTTTGGAAAGCAATGAGGGAAGGTCAGCCTGAGAACGATGCAGCAAGTTTCAGCAAGCAAAGAATCTGCCTTAAAATACATCAAAATTTCTAAACAAACATTTCAGGCAGCATGTACTAAAAAAAACAAGCAACAAACTACTGCCCTAAGGGAACACGGTATCTGCATCATATTGGCACTGGGGGGAAGACAACACTGACGTGATGCTGATTTCTCCCTGGGTTAGTGAGAAATAGCCTTGAAGCGGCCTGATAACCAGCATGCTAATTAGGGCTCTGTACAGACACGGCTTGGTCTTGCACCTGCTGCTTCCCGACTCTCAAGACTCTGTGGGATTTCCATTCTGGGACTCTTCCCTGGGGAATCACTGCTGTGTTCATTTGTCAGGCTGAAGTTCACCTGACTCTGCACTTCAGGCTTTTATCCAGTTTATTTCTCCTCTTTTGGAGGGGGAAAAAAAAAAAAAAGTTTAACTTCTTATGAGCTGTTAATTTCACCCTCAAAAATCCACCAAAAGTTATATAACCACTTTCACAATAGTGTGCTAAAAATAAGAGTCGTTCAGCCAAACGCCACTGCATTTTTTTGTAAGACCTGTGACTCCAATTCTGCAAGACCTGTGACAGTGGAAACATTTCCTCAGCGTTAGCAGAAAGTCAAGCAGCAGCTCATTGCAAGACAGACACGGGTTTGTATTATTATAATCCTCATCTGCGGGGGAGGTGGGGGGTGGAAAGCGGCGCGTATATACACATATCTATATTTCCAAGTCATGACTTAAAGCAATGCTCTTGGAGCTGATCCCTCGTGGGGTTTCATAATCACAAAACACCGTTAACCCAATGCAAAGAAAGAAAGGTGCAAAGGGGCACAGCCTTCCAACACCAGATTAATCCTTTTTCTGGGTTCCCCCCCATTTGGGAGGGAGCGTGGAGATACGGTAGTGAGCTATGGCCACGCAGGTTAACTTCGGCAAGCGCGCAAAGCCGGCAGCCGGCTCTCATTAGGTTAATTACGTGCGCCTGGAAACTCGGGGACCAGAGCCCGAGATGGGTGCGGTGCGGTGCCCGGGGGCTGCGGCGAGGGTCCCGGGGGGCTCCAGCGGTGTCACTGCTGACCCTGTGCCCCCCTTTCGCGCTGCCTCGCAAAGGAGAGCTCAGGGTAAAGGGGCAGAAGAGGAAGAGGAGGAAAGGAAGAAGCGGTGCCTTGAGCAGGCCGCCCCCCCATACCTGCAGGGAGGCGGGGAAGGGTCCGCAGCGCCCTCGGTCCTGCCGGCTATGGGTGCCCGGGAGTGGGGGAGCGGGGTGGC
>NW_010157350.1:0-1596 GCF_000695765.1 Mesitornis unicolor
AGCCGGGGAGATGAGGTGCTGAGGGCCATGGCTCAGTGGTGGACAGGTGATGGTTGGACTCGATGATCTTAAAGCTCTTTTCCAACCTAAAAGATTCTGTGATCCACACTGGACTGTGGGGCCAGTGGCTCCTCCAAGTGCTGGGGCAGCTCTTGCTCCTTGTCTGCCCACCGAGGACAAAACTCTGACCCGGGTGGATCTGAGGGGGGAATCACCCCAGTTCTGTCCAGTCCTCACAGGGTTTTCTCCCCCCGTTGTCACAGCCTCAGTCACCGATGTCCCCCATGGTGTCACCCAGAGCAGCTGCGCTGTGCTCAGTGCATCCCCTTGCCCATGTGCAGTGGTGGACAGAACACCCAGCTTCATTTACGTCCCATGTCCTTTATTATTTTATTTACCCCCAGGGTGACCCCCTGGCACTGACCATGAACACATATGAGCCAAAACCTCTCTTTTTTGTAACCCTCGTTTTTCTCCCGTGCAGCCAAGCCTGGGAAATAGCAGGGGATGGAGATGTCAGGGTCTGGTTCTTCCAAGGTTGGCACTTTGTCACCCTGTGACAAGAGGCACACTGCCACAGAGTCACAGAATCACAGAACGTCAGGGATTGGAAGGGACCTCCAAAGCTCATCCAGTCCAATCCCCCTGCCGGAGCAGGAACACCCAGATGAGGTTACACAGGAAGGCGTCCAGGCGGGTTTTGAATGTCTGCAGAGAAGGAGACTCCACAGCCTCTCTGGGCAGCCTGGGCCAGGGCTCTGTCACCCTCACTGAGAAGAAGTTTCTTCTCCAATTGAAGTGGAACCTCCTGTGTTCCAGTTTGTGTCCACGGTGTGTCCTGTCACATCTGGGGGTCATTTTTGGCCTCGGTTGCAAGCTGAAGCAGCCACCACGGCATCAAGGCACGGTGACATCCCCTGCGCCACATCCCTGGGCTGTTCACTCACCCCCAACCCTGCTCTCTGCCCTCCCAGGTTTCCCAGAGGATGGAGCCAGCATCGGTGCGGCCCAAAGTCCCCTCTTTCCTGTCCGACCTGGGGAAGGCCACGCTCCGGGGCATCCGCAAATGTCCCCGCTGCGGCACCTACAACGGCACCCGCGGCCTGAGCTGCAAGAACAAGACCTGCGGGACCGTCTTCCGCTGCGGCACCCGCAAGCAGCCCAGCGTCGACGCCGTCAAGATCATCACCGGCTCCGATTTGCAGGTGTATTCGGTGCGCCAGAGGGACCGGGGAACGGTGCTTGGTGGAGCTGGGGGTGTCGGAAACAGCCATCCAGACGGTGGACGGGACCATCATCACGCAGCTCAGCTCCGGCCGCTGCTCTGTGCCCTCGTGCCTGAAAGTGGCGGCGCAAGGCGTGGTGGAGAACCAGTGCCAGCACATCAAACTGGCCCTGAACTGCCAAACCGAAGCCACCCCGCTGGCCCTGAAGAGCTCGGTGCTCAACTCCATGCAGGCTTCCCCCGAAACCAAGCAAACCATCTGGCAGCTGGCTACCGAGCCCACGGGGCCGCTGGTCCAGCGCATCACCAAGAACGTCCTGGTGGTGAAGTGCAAGGCCAGCCAGAAGCACAGCCTGGGCTACATCCACGCC
>NW_010157350.1:1855-4233 GCF_000695765.1 Mesitornis unicolor
TGGCTGTGTCAGGCTGGGGCCCTGTCCTTCTGCACCCAAAGGGGAAAATGTGTCCCAAGGAGAGTGACTTTGGTGACACGAATGAATTAAAATCACCGCTCACCTCCATGTTCCCCCACGTCTGCAGGGCTGGGAGGGCTGTGGGGTTTCTCTGGGGACATTTGGGGCACGCTGGGAGGTCTGAGGAGGACACATGAGACCCCACACTCCCCTGCGTGTGATGGAGATGATTTTAAGTACAAAGTCTTGTTTCCCCCAGGTCTGAAAGGGACGGTGGTCCCACAGCTGGTGAGCAACCCTGAATCCCCGGGCCAGGCTGGGGAGGTGCCCGCTGCCAAGCCCAAGAAGAGGAAAAAGGACCCAGTGCCCGGTGAGTGTCCGTGGGGGCTCTGGGACGGGGTCTGAAGCCGAAATCTGCCACCTGGCTGGCACAACCTCGGGGCCAACAGCCCCACTGGGCTCGTAGCCAGCCGTGTGTCAGCACAGGGCTTTGGGGAGGCTCCCACCTAAGGAGAGAGGCGACTTCTCCATCCCACCCACCCCACCGTGGCAGGGACCCCCACATCGGGTGCCCTTGGACCCCCAGGATTCATGCACTGATGCTTTTTGATCCCACCCCGCAGGGACGCAGGCGTCCGGCCCCATCCTGGCCCAGGACCCCGCTCGCAGCACCCCCAGGAGGAACAGCCTGAGGAAACCGCCTGGAGCCTCCGCGCTGAAGAGACAAGGTGAGGTCGGGATGGCCACAGCCCTCACCCTGCAGAGGGCACAGATGAGCCCTCGTGCTCTCAGAGGCAAAATTTGGGCTCAGGTGCCTCAGTGGTGCTGGGTTTCTGGATCAGATTCTGCTGGGAAGCAAGGTCTGGTGCAGGGAGCATCGCAGCGGGGATGGGGATGGGAATTTGGGTCACCCTGGCTGCCTTGGGGAGAGCACTGGGGGCACGGATGTGGTACCTGAGCAGCCTGCTGCATGTTTATGTGTGTTTACGTGTGTTTATATGTGTTTCTATGTTTATTTGTGTTTATATATGATATTTGGAGAGGGAAGGGTCAGCCCAACACCATGAAATCCTGTGTGTTTTCCCAGCAACACAGAGTCCTTTATGGAAAGCCTCTCTGTGCTGGCAATGGCCTGGGTAGCAGCTTTGGTTTGGTGCTTTTGCTCCTCTTAGCTGTACTTTTGGCCTAGAAAATGGTACAAATCTCCTCTGTTTCCCCTCTCCCAGAGCACAGCAACCTCACCCCATGCCTTGGGGAGCGGGGTTGATGCTCTGAGGGAGTGTGAGGACACATTGGGTCCTGCTCCCAGGGATGGGCGCTGTGGAAGCTGCTCCTGGTGAGACACCGTAACCACCCCATGGTGCCGTGGTGGCTCTTCTGGGCACTTTCCTCCTGTGCTGATGCCGATTTCTGGTTTCCCTCGCAGGCTGTGCCCAGCTGCTGGACGAGTCGCAGGTGTCCCTCTCCTTCCAGGACTGGCTGGCCAGCGTCACCGAGCGCATCCACCAAACCATGCACTACCAGTTTGAGGGTAGGGCTGGGGGACACCACAGCTGGGACCAAACGTTGTTTTACCTTGGGAAGTTTTTATTGGCTTGGATTCATTCCCTGAACATGGACTTGGTGCTCCTCAGCAGCCTGGGGTTGGTGTTTGTGATGGAGAGGGAGAAATGCCCTAATTATAAGTGGTAATTAGTGCCTGAATTCAGGCATTGCTTCACCTCTTCTGCACGGGGTTTGGTGTTACACAGCCCCCACCCAGCCCCTCAGCAGCAGCATCCCCACAAATTAGGGAATAGAGGGACCAAAAACCTCAAAGAGCAGAATCCCCCAGGCCTGGGCAGACTGGGACATACTGGGACACACTGGGACAGGGCCACAGAGGTGATGTGGGCTCCAGCAGAGCCAGGGCTGTTCCCTGCAGCACAGACAGCTTGGGCTGCGTCACTCAAGGGGAAGGGGTCCCCAAACCCCTCACTAGCCCAGATGGTGCTGGTTTGCTGTCTGAGGGGTGTGTGGGGAGGCACCAGACTCCAAATTCAATAAAATATTTGACTCAGGGTGCTCAGGCCCTGGCAATGTGGAGGCTCCAGACACAATCACAACCGGGACAGGAGTGGGATGGGGTTGAATAACGCAGCCCCCCGTTTTTCCCCCAAAAGACCCCCATCTCCGTGTCCATCCCACAGGCAAGCCTGAGCCGCTGGTGTTCCACATCCCGCAGGCCTTCTTCGATGCCCTGCAGCAGAGGATCTCCAGCGGCAGCACGAAGAAGAGGCTGCCCAACTCCACCACAGGTGGGACGGGCACATCTGGACACCACAGGGGCACATCTGGGCACCACAGGGGCACATCTGGATAAATAGGGGCACATCTGG
>NW_010157350.1:4435-5761 GCF_000695765.1 Mesitornis unicolor
GGGTGACACAGGGACACATCTGGATAAATAGGGGCACATCTGGGCACCACAGGGGCGCTTCTGGACACCACAGGGGCACATCTGGATAAATAGGGGCACATCTGGGCACCACAGGAGCACTTCTGGGTGACACGGAGCACATCTGGATAAATAGGGGCACATCTGGGTGACACAGGGACACATCTGGATAAATAAGGGCACATCTGGACACCACAGGGGCACATCTGGACACCACGGGGGCATATCTGGGTGACACAGGGACACATCTGGATAAATAAGGGCACATCTGGGCACCACGTGGGCACATCTGGATAAATAGGGGCTCATCTGGGCACCACAGGGGCACATCTGGGCGACACAGGGGCACATCTGGACATGGGGGTACATCTGGGTGACGCAGGGGCACACTTTAAGCCCTGGCTTCTCTAGGAAAGCCCCAGCAGCAGGAACAGGACCAAGATTCCTCCCCCTGCCCTGGTTTCCAGCAGCTTTTCCATCCCCACAGCCCAGGGAGCAATGTCCCAGCAGGGGCAGCTCCCCCCCTAAGCCTGGCCTAGGCCCAGCTCTGTCAGCATTGAACCCAGCACCAGAGCAGGAATAGCCCCAAAGCTGGGGCTTTGTCCCTGTCTTAAAACCCCCCAGCTCTGAGCAAGTGCTGCAGCCACCCTGCCTGTCACCTCCTTTGAGAACGTGGAGCATAAAGCCAGGCTTAAGCAAAATTAATCCTATCTTAACTCTGTGCAGAGTTAAACCCATCCCAGCAGCACCACAGGAGCACAGGGCTGCTGCAAGGCCTTGTGCCCCCCACCCCAGGTCCCTTGGTGCCCCCCAGGTCCCTTGGTGCCCCCTCTCCCCTGAACTGAGCACCAGGGCAAGCAGAGCCCAGCAGCTCCTAGCCCAGGGCTACTTCAGACTCAATTTTTAGCAGCTGTGGCTTAACCAAGCCCTGGAGCCGAGCTCAGAACCAAAACCAAGTCCTCAGGAGCTGGGACTGCCTCCCCCCAGGGACAAAGAGCTGCGAGCTGGAGCTGAGGCCACCAAATGGGAAAAGGAAAGGGAAAATAAGCACAAAACACCCCAAGTTTGTGTGATCTGCACGCCAGATTTGAGTGATCCAACCCCTTTTCCCTCTCTGCAGCTTTTGTCCGCAAGGATGCCCTTCCCCTGGGCACCTTCTCCAAGTACACGTGGCACATCACCAACATCCTGCAGGTCAAGCAGATCTTCGATACACCCGAGGTAAGGATGGGTGGGACATATCCCTACCCCAAACCCCAGCACCCCCTTCTTGACCCCTGCTGTTGTGGTTTAGGGCTGGGCTGGCCA
>NW_010157351.1:0-8419 GCF_000695765.1 Mesitornis unicolor
TTCTGTGATTCTGTGTGATTCTGTGACTGCAAGCTTGCACACTCACCATGTGAATGTTCAAATGGACAAAAATGTCTTAGAGAAACTCCAGGTTCTGGTACTTCACTGTTCTCTTAGGTTGTGTGCTCTATATACTCAATTGCATTCCAGACAAAATGGATACTTCTTCCCCTCTCATTTCATTGTTTTCTCATTATCTTCAAGAACCTAGTATTACGTGGAAATGACATGTCTGTTGATCTATGTTGCACTTTGATTGTATTCAAGACCATTAAATAATTTCTTTAACAATAAAAGTTGAGAGTTTGAAATTTGTTTTTGATATGTACAATGGATGTAACTAGAAAATCTTTTTATTGATAGATACCAGCTGATGAGAAAAGCCTCTTGGAAATACAAGGCTTAGATCCCAATGAGAAATACATATTTGCAGTTGCAGCATATTCTTCTGATGGAAAACTTATTGGTGATGCCATTGGGGAAACAACTAAGCCGATCCTTGCTTATCCACCTCTTTCTGCTACTACTGTTAGAGCCTATTTAACTCAGGTAGGGTTAGAGTCTTTGATAATAAACACATACCTTAATTTGGTTGTAATGAATTGTTTTCACTGATAGCTCTAAAACTATAAAACTATAAAACTCAAATACTTTCTTGCCAAAAGCTTGATTAGAACAAATCATGATTTTAACTTAACAAATGATATATTTGAGTATCTCAGTTCTTAATTCAAAATTACTGGAAATTCTAATTTAAGGGGAAAGATGTCTCAGCTAGTTTCTTATATCTGTTCTTTTTTTCAGTCTGCATTTAACAGCTTTTTTTTTTAAATTTTATGGTTGAGATAAAGTGCTAGAAATCACCTTATTAGTCATTATACTGTGGAATAAAAATGTGATTGAACTTCGCAGGTACCAAATTCAACTATTTTCATATTGAAATTATTTTTCTAGTGTCATGTGAAAGACCACAAAGGCTTTGTCAGACCTTTATAATAATTTTCTGTATTCTTATTAAAGAAAACTTAAAACAAATTGTGACATGGAGAAAAGTGAAATTGTCTAGCCCTACAGATCAGATCATGGGGAACTGTTAGAACATTTACAAAGTAAGAGGTATACTTGTGTGGCTCCCATTATCCAGAGCAGCAGGGCATTCCAAAGTATGACCAAAAGAAAAATGAACCTAGGTGAAATAATATGTCTTCAAAAGCTGCAGCACAATATCTGTAAAGTATTCCACAAAGGGCTCTTAGATCCTTGGTTAACAGTCAAGAAACTCTTTTGCCTTCACTGATGAAGACAAACTAGTATTAGAAGAATCAGATTGCTACTACATGTGTTTTATTCAAATAAGTCAGAATATTCTTACAGAAATTGTGGATTTACACGTTAGAGGGGAGTTTTAAAGACTTTATACTAGAATCACATTTGACTACGTTATTTGAAGAACTTGGAAACTTGCTAAATTTTGTTGTTGTTGTTTTTTGTAGGTAGCCTATCAAACTGGGAACTATACATTAGCTAGAGAAGCATTTTCACCGATGTGGGATTGTTTCGTTTCAAATTCTCCACTGCCTGCCAATGCAGCTGTTATTTCTGCAAGTAATAATTTGACTATATCTGGAAAAAGGTAACTGGCAAAGCAAAATTAAAATAATAGTTTATTATAGATATGCATTTTTTATTTTAAAGAGTACCAGGTTGTGAAATTTTATTCAGACTTGTGATATGAAAAACATTCGGAAAAAAAAGGTGTGAAATGTGTTATAAAAATATAATCTTTTATAATTAGCAGAGAATTTTTGTTATTTATGCAACTGCTAGCATTTACACACCTAATTCTTTATAAAGATTGTTTTCTTAAGATAATTGGGAAGCATTTCTAAAGTGGCTATTAATTCGGTGTGATGCATTTCATATGCAAAATATGTAGTATGCACTGAGGTTTCATGACTTTCCAATTAAGGGAGCAGTAGAGTTCAGAAATTCTGAAAATTATGTCAAGAACACTACAGAAAATGGGTAAATGCTTGCTGATTTTGTTTTGAGGTGGCCATATAAATCTGCCAATAATTATTGAATATACTAAAGTGCTTTAGAAGAGATATTTAAAAAGAAGTAATTTATAAATAAATTTCAACCATGTTCACCAATGTTTTTCATTATGACAAAGCCCAGCTAGAAATTTTCCAGTTACGTTCACTGAAATTCAGTAGATCCAAATGCAAAAACAAATAAAAACTTATTAAATTCCCAGATAAAACAAAGAGACTTTTATGAAATAACAGACATGAAATACTGTAATAAATAAATACTTTTAAATGTTAGTCAACTGCTTATAATTTGATAATGAATTAACATCCAGTACAACTGAACACAAATCATCTTCACTTGTGTGGAATTCTTTATAGACTTGTTCTTTCATCAGGAAAGTTTTGGCAAACTTGTGGAGGAGGTATAAAAAGTTTTGCCACCTCTCAGTTTTAGTTTGACAGACTGGCTTAGTCTTGAAACCACAGTGACAAGAAGCATGTGTGACTTAATGCATGTGTGTGTTAGTAGTTCTTGAATGTTTCAAGAGATAAAGAGGAAATAAAGATCTTTGTTTCAAGAAATAGATATTAGGGGGATTTCCTAAATGTCTGGTCATAATACTTCCATTTCCACTTTACAGACATAATAACTGGCAATCAGCTATTCTAAGACATATAATGTAACTAGTGTCTTCTTTATATTGTTTTGACATACTTGCATCAGAGCCTAAGGTTTTCTCATGGTAAAGCTGTGTGAATGCAGGCAAATAGTTTAGGCTCGTGTGCACTTCGAATCCTGTTACAGTAGTAAGTAATATGTCTAAGAATACTCCTTCTCGTTTGAGGCTCAGCCAGACCACTGCATGTATCCTGTCTGTCCTTCAAGTGTCACCATGTGTCTGATACAAGGCATACAAATTGACCGAGGGTCTTGATGTTACATGCCATAAGAGCATTTGGGATTTACAGGCAGCCTGTGGACTGCATTGATGCAGGCAGATAATCACTAAACATCCTATTTCATAACTATGTGGATGCTTTAAATCTATCCCTGGCTTGGGCAACAAATCAGAAATGCAATGCATGGCCATTGTGGGTTTTTTTCTTTTCTTTTTTCTTTTTTTTCCATCAATCTTTTTTCCTAATGAGGTTTTTTGGGGTTTTTTTTGGTGGTTGTGGGATTTTTTTTTTTAACACATACAGCTCTAGAGATAACATTGGATGAAGCTACTTTCAACTAAATAAAAAAGACAGAAAATTTTAAATAGCTGTGGAAATCGTTTCAGGGATTTTATTTTTCTGACAATTATGTCCAAACCTGTTTTGTTTATTTTTTTCCAATTAATATGGAAGATTCTCAAAGCTTCAGTATCAGACCTGAAATAAGGCAGATTCAGTTTTACTGATCGGTAGCTAAGAAATTAGATGGACTAGATTGAAAGTACATAGGACTTAAAGAGACAGTAGAGGGAGCTGGAAGGAAAGGAAACTTCTTATTTCAAGCCGGAAGCTTTGTTGAAATCTTGGTAATGTCAAGTATGTGAATGTGCCTATTTGATCTTCCTTCTTAGGTTTCAGCCTCTTTTAGGAAATACGATCGAGGAGAAGGAAGAATTTACTTCTTATACTTAAAAATCATAGGATAGTTTCTGTAACAAAAACAATAAAAAATATATAAAGGACAAATGCCCCCCTGTCCCCAGGGAAGGGAAAAAAAAATCAACAAAAAAGCACGTAGAAGAAAAAAGATTCATTTGAGACTTGTAATACAAGACATCAGTGGTGAAATGGAGTCTGTTACTAATGCTGAATAATAGACTTCACAACTGCATATATCATTGTTAGAATACAGAAAAATAATGTGTACCAGGAGACAGTTAATATAAATAAGCTGTAGCATCCCAAGTTTTCAAAGAAAATTCAAAGTTTCATGGATTAAATGAAGCAACTAAGAAAATGGTGTCTTAGGATAGTAGAAGGTGGACAAGAATTTGAAAAGGGGTCTTATCTCATTTATTTTTTTAAGTTAGAAATTAACTTTTTTTTCAGTTTTATGTATAAATATTACAAGCAGTAGCTACAGTAATCCTTTTGTCCATAATCTTAAAATTAAAGACTGCATTTTCCTATATATCAGTTTCAGGTGTGATTTGTCACCATCATCATTAGCATGTTTTTACTGTTATTTTTCTTTTCTGTTTTGTAGGTTACATTTTGAAGCTGTATCTCAGACTTCTCCTGCTACGCTGTACCTCTTTCTGAGGAATATATTTGCTATCTGTGACATTAATGTCATGGAACGAGCACTCTTCTGTGATTCCATCTGTTCCAGTGAGATTCTTTATAAGGAACAGGTATGTGTGGCTTAAAGTAGTACATGGGAATGGAATTTACTTTTTGATCAGCTTTATTTCATCATTCCAAGATGAATGGTGCAATGCACTAATCCTATTTGGAGAGCACTTAATTTTTTGTTAAGTTACCTGGTCTCCCTTTCTGAAGAATTTTAGTGCCTGTTGGTTATTTTGTGTCCTGGTGGGAAGACGGCTTCTGAATCAGTTATTGCCTTATTAATACCCTAATCCAAATCCCACTGATTCCAGCTGAGGAAGGCTTTTACTTGACTTAAGCAGTGGTAGACTATAATTTAAGAGGTATAATCATTGTTATATTTGTCCTACTAAGATACAGCTAGTATGTTTAATTATAAAAATTTCTGCTATTTAATACATATATTTTAATATATTAATATTAAACTTCTAACAGTTTTCATGGTTTTAATATGCTAAGCTTCTTTTAGCTTATTTAACACTTTAATGGCACGTTAAAACACAAAACCCTTTCTTTGTTATTTAGATAGTCAAACGTTGCCTTCTGTATTATTACGTTCCTATTTCTCTCTTTCTTTGCTGAAGAACTTGTCTCTTAAAAATGTAAGCAGTTGATTACTCAGTGACTTTACTGGACTGCAGCAGATAACTGGAAGGGAAAGAACTGTTATCCTCCCCTTACATGCTAACCTCTATCTTCAATTTCTAACGTATAAGAGGATAGCATGTGAAATTTCCTCTTCACACAGGTTGAGGTTGTTAACTAGTCTTTGTAAACTGTATGAATAAATTGAGAGTGCAAAATTAGGTCAAGAGCAATGGTTTTCTTTAGAATCATAAATAATGTTGCATTTGTTTATATACTTCTAACAGGTGTTGATGTCAATTTATTTTTAAACTTTTATCTTATTTGCTGCTTACACTTTTTTGAACTGCAGTAACATCTGTCTTCTTTCACTTTGAAATTATTTAAAACAACGGAATTTATATTTGATTCAAAATATGGTTTTCTTTTACAGGTTGATAGATTAGCAGAATGTGAAAGAATGACTGTGGCAATTGAACTTAGTAATTGGTTGAATGATGCAAGTTATACACTGCAGTCTGTTGTACAATGTTATGGTCTCCTTGCTCCAATTATTTATCACAAGATTTCTTCAGTGCCAGTAGTGCAGGTGAGAGCACTTTAAGACAAAGCAGTTTGCACCCAAGTTCTGTGGTTATAGTGATTCAAATTAAACTTATAATGGCGTGTGCACTGGGAGACCCAGTCATCTAGGCTTTGAGTTCTTAGTAGCTGCTGAAAGAAAAGCCTTTTATGGTTCCCAATCCATATATGTTCAGTGCAAGCTGGACAGATTCTGCTCTCAGATATACTAAAGTGACTGCAGAATATTGATTGTTGCTTCAGGATGATTTGTTGGTATTTTCAAACTGTAATAGAATCTATGATGTAATTTCTATTTGAATGGCATTTGCAAATAGCAGTTATGAGGAAAGAAAAGCAGCATTTGCCTATGGCTTTTTTTGAAATGCTTCCTTCTTATAGTTTTATTTTCTTCTTAAAAAAAGAAGGCTATTCAACGTTTTGATAATGCAGTCATTAGCTTTCAGGCATGTTTACTTTTCCAGAAGCAAATACATTTTCTTTGAAAACAAAGTACCTTAATACTTTTCTGCCATTTCTGAAGCAGCAGACTTTTTTTTTTTAGATTCAACAAGGATACAGTAGCAATATGCAACTTTTTTCTGAATAGGTAGCTTTGTCAGGGAGCAGCAGTATGAGCATGTTTGCTCTGTGAGGAGGGACTAGCTGCATCTGACCATGGCAGGCAGAGCAGAGTATTGGTAAGAGAATCCCTAAGAGTCCAAAGAAGGTGAAGTTATTGGGCCCATCAATGAGAAAAAGTCAGAAGGAGCAGGAGGTGGAGCCAGAAACTGCAGACAAGGCTACAACACAGGTCAAAGGTCCATCCAGGAGACAGAATTGAAGAGCAGCATATCAATACCATAGCTCAAGCAGGAACTCAAGACCCATGTCTGAGCTAAATTTGGGACTCCTGGGCCTATGGGCAGAAGGTGTGGGAGGAGACTCCAAGTGAGGCTGCTCAGTGAATGACTATTGGGGCAGTGAGGGATTTAACAAGTTTTTAGGAGTGTTCAGAAAAAAATGAATCTATATACATACATGGATAGTCTCTTGCTTCAGAAGCCATTGTCTGTGATGACCTACCAAAGGCACAGCTAGCCACTGGAAATGGCTTCTGTTTCAGATTTCCTAATTAAAGGGAAAAATAATTTAGTCCCAAGTTCTTTTCATGTCCATTAAACAAAAATGGGGAAAATAAGTTTTATTTTTAGAGCATACTGGAAACATTTTTCTTTCATTTAAAATTCTGACCAGCTCAATATAGTTTTAAGCAGTCCTCTACAAGAAGTATGTAATCTCACTGAATTAAGCATTCTTTGATTTCATGTTAATTAAATCAGAAAAAATATCCATCATGTATATGTAATTTAATATCTGTAATTTTATGTGAACATGTCATTTATTCTAAAGGGCTATGGTTGAAATATTGAGATTGTTAAATTCAATGGAAATTTTATTATTGACTTTTGTAGAGCTAGCATTTCACCCTGTCTGTTAGATTTTAAAGTATTTTTTAAAGTTCACCATCAAATTCAATAGGCTGTACAGATGTACAAGCTTATAAGTGTGTTACAGACTCCAAACTGTATTTTAACCATTATATTTACAGATCCTCATTAAGTGCTTGGCTGTCCTTCAAGAAATTCCAAGTTCTACCTTGCAGAAGAGGCAAGCAGGATGTTATGAGAGTATTCAGCATATGATAGCTTGTACTTCATTTTATACAGCAAAGGTATGGTGTGGATTATTGTGTGTACAGCTCAGTTTAAGATATAGCTCTTCTCATTTAGAGAAAAAAAAAGAGTAAGCTGGCCTTTAGACCGATATCTTAGAGAACCAGCAATCATAAATAGTAAAGGCATAGAAATATTTATTATTATCTTTATATCAGTGCATTTTATATAATAATGACATTTTGTTTTTTTAATAGGATTGAGAATTTTCATTTGTTTAGAAAATAGACTGTAATTATTACTCTATGACATGAAATCTGTATTTTCTATCATTGCATGTATTTTTACATTTAAGGTAGTATTATATTCAATATATGTCATAAATGTAAAAGTTTATTTACTTCAAATAGGCCATATTTGTAGTTTTAATCAGATTAACATATATGGTTTATTTGCTAATTAGATACAAGAGACTTTATACTATTTGGTCCCATATGCTGGCAGGAACATAAACACCTTGACTTTTAACCATAATACCTATCTGTAGATCACATTTATGATTCAGATACTCAGTCTTTTTAGTGAGATGAGGAGAAATGTGTTTCACGTAAGAATCTTTTCCTCAGGTATAGGGGCATAGTAGCACTAAAGCATCTGCCATGGTAAATGTATGATGCTGAAAAAGTCAGCTTTCCTCTAGCTTTGAGTACACCTTAGGTAAGAGTTCATACCAAAACTGAGCTGCAGCTGATGCTTTGAGAGATTCCCCTGTGTTGGTGATCCCTCAACCTGGTCTTTATAGAAGCTGGCTCTCTGCTCACCTCAGAAGATGAGATTAGTGTCAAAAATCCTTAAAAGTACACTGCAAGAAGACACAGTTTTCATTATTCTAAAATGTATAAAGACAAATATTTTAAGCCCTAGTGTTGCCATTTTCTTGGTATTAGCCAATTACTTCATGGCTGTGAGGGCAGTGTCAGGGCACAGTGAGGGCTAGTGAGCCAGGAGCTGAGGGCAATGCCACAGCTGGCAGGGCAGCACCTGGTCGTCAGGTTCAGCCAGGAGCCCAGATTAACAGGTGAGTTTGTGATGATAAGGCAGGTCTGAGGTGACACTGGGAAGTCAATCCACAGGTCAAGATCCGATCTGGTGAAGATAGGGTCAGACACAGCCCAGCAGGCTGCTACATTGTGGTAGGAGCAGTCTGAGGCATGAAGATCTGCATTCCTG